>NC_072731.1:219059231-219146061 GCF_026930045.1 Uloborus diversus | reverse complement strand
CTTTTGTCCAATATGTTAAGTAATGCGAGTGTAATAGTGACTAAAAGGCAAGGGCGCCCATATGCGCCCCCCCCCCCCTTTTTTTGAAATTAGAACTTCCTTGCATTTAGTACTTTTTTCGTTTGCAAAAAATGTATTCTTCTTCAGCAATTAATGAATAAGTTATTAAAAATGTCAAATTTTAATAAATAATGCTAATCTGTACTGAAATCTGTTTCTATGGGGAATATATCCTGCTAAACCATAGGGAAAATATCTGCACCACATTCAAAATTTTGCATATGGGCGCCCTTGCTAAAAGGTGTTATTTCATGTCAAGAGGACTCTAACTATGCTTAAAAACGCTTATCAAAGGTCAAAAATAAATTTTATACTCATTCACTAGGAAAATATTCAATTTGTAAACAAAAAATTCTACTTGGTGAAAGATCAAATATCACAGTTGAGTCTGGAACAGATTAACCACAATAAACAAGGATTAACTGTACTGAACTTTCCAGATCACTAATTGCAAAAAATGCAGAATTTCTCTGAGCACAATCAGGGCTGTTTAAAGAGAATGGTGCCCCGGGGCGAATCTTTGCAGGCGCCCGCTCCCCCCCCCACACACATACAAAAATTAAGCTGATTAAGAAATAGTAAGATGACCATTGGATTTCTTTTAAAGCCGTCAAACTCACGGCGCATAATGGAAAAGTGCTGAATACTTTCATATCTAAATTATTGATCATAACAGATTTTAGTAAAAACATGTTATCTTTGGGTATCAAAAAATACAGGAACTAAATCTAATGTGTTGGAATTCCATAAACTATTTACGAAAAATATTTAATAAAAGGGAAAAAAAGAACTAAGTTGTTGTGCAGCAGAAGATCAGTTTACAGCCCCTCCCCCCACCCTCCCTTCGGACGGTCCTGAGCACACTCGCCTCTGAAAAATTTAAAAAGCAAGGAAACATGTTCTGTTAATAGCAAGAGCAAATTTCATACAACACAAGCTATTTGTTTTCCAAAATATTCTGTTGTTGTTGCAAGAGTTTCTTGAAATAATTACCTAAAAATGTAATAAAATAGCACAAATTGAAATTAATGAAATGGATTTAATTCATGAAGTAGTCCTTCGACTGCCGTCGGCATTTCAAAGCTCTGTGCTTTCTAAGTTCAGAGTTATGTTAACATTCTCCATTATTACTCAGTTGTTGCTGCCAACTGAAAACTAAGCTATTTAAAAGCTAAATACTAATTAAAACTATTTAAAGTCATGAATGAGTCACGAAAGACTTTAAAATATAGGGATGATTTCAACTAAAAGCAACTATCCTTCCTAATATTATAAATGTAAAAGCGACTTTGTTAGTCTGTATATTTGTTTGTAATTCTTTCAGGCCGTAACTACTCAATCGATAATCATGAAATTTTGTATACACATTATCAGGAGTTCAGAATAGAACATAGGCTACCTTTCATCCAAAAAAAAAGTATACCAAGATTTTTACTCCAATTTTATAGAAAATCATAAGTTTGTGAGTATTTTATCGAAAAAAAGTCATATTTGTCTGATTTTTGCAGCATTTTAACCCCTTGCGCTTGGACAGTCCCAGAATTACATGTTAAATGGATGAGATATCTCCCCAAGAACTAACTGCAAGGTGGTTAAAGCCCTTAAAAAGCTGCACATTATGAACTTTAGCCGAAGTTTCAGGGATAACTAGATAACATCCCTTAATTCTTAATTTTAAGTTGATTTCATATTTTAAAACAGGCTTATCTTCACTTTTTTTCAGTATCGTCTGTGATTTCTGGTCACAGAATTGAATTAAGTCAAGCGAATTTCTGATTCCTAGCACATTGCTTCTCAACCTTTTTTACTTATGGCACACTTAATAGTTGGCTCAATCCTTGCGACACACTGAACTAAATGTCATATGTCAATATGGATAGTGCTTTCATCATTCACTAGTCAAAGCAAGGAAGAGAAAAACCAGGACTTTCATATGAATATAACAATTAATCTTTAAAATATTTTAAATTTTTTAAATATTTAGGTGTTTGTAGATATTGATTTAAAGTTCATCATGAATTTTAGTGCTTATTATATGGCCAGCAAATCCCAAACGTTCATTTAACATGACTGAGACACTAGTGTCTATCTTGAAGGACAGTGGTGCTTCTTATCCAACTTTGTTAGGAAGAGCTACAGGAAGTTTTTTAAATCAAGGATCTAGACATCATATTTTGTAGTTCTTGAAAAGTGATCCTAAAAATCCCACGTCATAAATATATGTTCTTTAAAATGGTAAGAGTAACAGCTCGTGAACAGTGTCATTAGAGATTTTAGGTACCCCTTTTATGAACAGCCAATACGCCTCCAAGGCACTTCGATGCATCCCAGTTTTAAGGAACAGTCGCTCCTGAGGTCTATATAAATTTTTCTCATGCCTTCAAAGAAAGTTCCTTGCTGATGCTTCAATGGATCACGAACCCAATCACATTGTCCTATTCCAGTCAACTACAAGTAATGTTTAAACTTTGTTCTAAGTCATTGCAAAATGTTCTGCCACCACATTCAATAGCTTTTCTTTCAGAATGTGTGTAACTGGTTCGTTTGGTAACTGGTGTGTAACTGAACATGTCGGTGAGCCACGATCTAATTCCTCTCTCCACAGCTGAGCTTTTGATTTCAACCCATCTAGCTTGTCCAACATATACCAACATTATTTATATGATATATAAACAATCTCGCCGCGTCCTTGAATTCTTCTATTCAGTTTGTTAAGATTCTCAAAAATATCAGCCAAGTATGCTTGTTTTTCCTGATAAAATTTACCTTGTACAAGACTACTACGTTTCGTTTTGTCGTGAATCATCAGAAATTTGTATCTCGTCCCCTAAACTCAAAAATTCTTGGCTGGACCTTGCTTCTCAAAAGCCAGCGAACCACCGTGTGAAGAAACAGAGAGTGATGATCTGCCCCCACCTCTTCAGAAAATAAAATACAAATGTGGAAAATTTGGCTGTCTTGATTATGTTTCGACACTTTTTACGGTTTTAATCATGACTGACTTCAGCTGATCTGGCATATTATTTGCCATATGAGTTTCACGATGGATAAAACTGATTTAAACACTCGGATTTTGATTTTTTGCGTTCAACATAAATCTTTTGACATTTCCCACTATTGAAACTGTTCCATCGCTGCAGTGCTAGAGCAGTAATAACATTGGATCCCGTTGCAGTTTATTTATTTAGCTGTAATTCCAGCTATTAGTAGATTATAAACCAATGTTTTTTTAATGTTACTTGTCATGTCATTAATTCATCACTTGAAAACATCGTCTAGACTTGGTTTTCTGACCCATCACCTCATTTATTGCATCGAAACTTATTTTCTTCCAGTACTATTTCTTTAGATGCTAGTAAAATAAATCTTTCAGTATGCACTTTTAAATGCAAGATGACAAATAAGTTAGAAGCATATATCTAATCTCTTGCGCAAGTAAAATGCATCACTGTTATCCTTTTTCGACAACTCCGAAAATACCGTGGAACACCAAGTATCTTGTCACGGCACACTAGTGTGCCTCGGCACTCTGGTTGAGAAGCACTGTCCTAGCAGACGATATTTTCGTGAAGAGAAGTAATAAAACAGCATGAGATTTTTTTATAAAGACTTTATCTTTTTCAACAAAATTTTGTCTGTTCTGCAATCATGGTTACTTGTGGGGAAAAATGAGTGAAAACTTTTTTTCTATATTCAAAATGAAAAATTGATTTAGTTTTCATGTTTTTCTTTTTTAAATATTGATTGCACTTTCTGCTACTTTTAATGGCTTTTGTGGGCAAAATTTTAGAATGGCAAAATTCTGTTTAGTTGATGTACGTTGGTTTAATTACTTTTAGTCTAAGCATTTGAATATTTTTCTAAATTTTTCAGATCATAGTTCATTAATACATGCAAATTTATCCAACTAACAATAATCATTCTAACGGCCATGTAAACGTGGAAAAAATCAGACCTAAAGCTGGGTAAGATATAAAGATGACTGAAGTTTCGGGATTTTAAAAAAATCGAAAGAATAAATTAAAATATTGAGTCAGAAAATTGCTCTTCTCTACACATTGACATGATATATTACTTTTTTTTTAAATCTGATTGTTGAACATGTGTCACTTGACACAACTGTTATATTTGAGGTAGACCATACAATGCCAGGCAATGCAGCTAGTTAATGAATAATTTAAATGATAAAGAATAGTAATTTCAATTTGTTACAAATGAAAAATTACATTTTTGAAATAACTTTTTCTTTCGACTGGTTTTTAGTATTGAATTTGAATAAAAATAACAAATTTAATTCAATAGAAATTAATGGAATATATTATAATTTACTATGTAATTTTCCAAAAACTATAGTGATATGAAATTTTCAAGCACTTTTAAAAATCATAGAGTAGAACAGTTATAAATAAAACAAACACAAGATTCACTTATGTGCATAAGGTTTTAATCTCTTAAAGAACATTTCGCTAAAAACTGGTGCACAAAGCACATGAACACACAACAAACATCATGCGATAACAACCAAATCCATAAAGAGAAACTACATTGAGCGTGGACGCATCACTTTATGCTGAGGCATATAAAACAGAAATGGCTTTTCACAAAAATTTAACATTTACATTTGTCGATGATAAAAAAAACAAGCCACTTTATAGCTCATTTCATTTACAAAAAATCTGACCAAACAAATGTTGTTGAATGGTTCAGATCTGAAAGTGCTTAATGTCGAAGTAGTCTTTAGAAGACCGAGTAGCAGCACCCACAATTCACGGTGATCAAGTCCGAGTATACACAGGAAATTCACTGAATTTTATACACATGGTCAGTTCAAACTACAAGCTTCAACAATAGCATAATATAATTTTTCAATAGGACCTGAATCGGCAAATATACGTCATATATAACATACATAATTTACATAGCTCAGAGGCATATAATTTCATCTGGATACAAAATGAAAATACTTCACAATTGTAACCTTTAGAATCACTGTTTGGAACAGAATTTTGTTTTAGGTATTGCTATCTACGTTTGTAGCCTCTAGGCCTGTTAGTCCTAGAATGTACAGGAAAACTGTCATCTGACAAAGGTATATTGCTTGGTAAGTAACTATCCTCTTCGGTTTCATCTGTTATGATGTCCGTAGCCTGGCGATCTAATTCTAACATTGCTTCTTGAATAGCATTTTCAAGTTGAGAATTCATTTTCCGGCCCCTAAAACAGAAAAAACTTAAGTCATTTCAAAACCAAAGTTAAATAGTTGAATAAATTACTTAATGCAATGCAGGTTTTCAAGCTGTTAACTACTGTGAAGTTCTTTGCAGATTCTGAAGACAGGAGCAAAATATAATGTACAGTTGGCTCTCTGTTTAACGACGCTCTATTTAACGACTTTCTCTATTTAAAGACGATTTTTCACGATCCCAGATGGTCTACTCTTGTTTTAAAAGCATTCTACTTAAAGACAATTTCTACTTAAAGACTATTTTTGATGGTCACTTGAAAGTCTTTAAATAGAGAGCCAACTGTATATCCTAAAATATATAGTGCATTTATTATTTTACCCTCACTTTTCAATCAGCTTAACAGATCAATAATATGACGCTGCTATATGTCAAAGTTCAAATTTGTACCCACTCATTGAATAAAAGAGAAATGTTTAAATAGATTCAGATTGTAAAATTTTGAAACATGGCACAATTGAAAAATCATATGATCCAACTACGCATGAAATGTGTAAAAATACTGCTAAATAAAAAATTTTACATTACATCATG
This sequence comes from Uloborus diversus, assembly GCF_026930045.1. Lineage (NCBI taxonomy): Eukaryota > Metazoa > Arthropoda > Arachnida > Araneae > Uloboridae > Uloborus > Uloborus diversus. Next base: position 219,140,224 of record NC_072731.1, on the reverse strand, counting down.
ACCAATTAAAAACATCATAAAAGCATAGTACTTGTCATGAGCACCAGATAGTTTTCTAGCTTAGTGTTGGCAGGACTGAGATTCCTACAAGACCCTGCTGTATTGAATTGTGGCTATTTGAATGTTCTTTAGTTGTCGATGTTGAATTTTGAAATGAGTCTCTTTTTGCTCTTTTTTTTTTAATGTACAAGAGTTCAAATTAAAGCTCTAACTTGTTTCAAAATGGTGAACTGTCATTCTTTCTTATTAAATAGAAATTGTTCTCCCAAATAAACAAACTTTTAGTTACTGAATTGAACAGTACTAAACAAATTATCTATCTACATTTATTGTTAAAACGCAGTGTGGTGATTTGCAGTGTCCAGACTATATTATTTATTGCACTTAGAGCCACGGAAATTTGGTACAAAGGCAATTTGACAAAAAGATCTAATTGCAATTTTGGGGCTGACGCTTATACTTGCCATAGGAAGAAGAAAAGGGCAGTACTTGCAAACTTCTTTTTCTTCCCCCCCCCCCCCCTTTTGTCATTTATTGTATTTGAGCTTTATTATACAGGATTGTTTGTTAGTTTCGGATGAAAATAAAACACAAAAAAAAACAACATTTCCTTATTGTTAGTATGGAATCCAAATACTGCCCTTTACCATCCAATGGCAGAAAACTATGTGTTGTATTAGGAGAAGAAAATTCTTTAAAACATAAGATTAATATAGCAAACAAGAGTAAAGCAACATTTAAAGTACCAATAAAACTAATTTTTGATACCTTTTATCAGATAACAATAAAGTTATCTAGTAGAAAAAAAGAACAGCTAATTCTGCCATGAATATAGTTAAATTTTCAATAATATCTGTTTAAATTAAGTTCAAAAAGTACTACTGTCACATCAAGAAATGTTTTATTAAAAACCATTTCTTGATGTGACAGTAGCACTTTATTTTAAAGTACTACTTAAAAAAAAGTATTTTAATTTTTTTTTTCACTGATTAATTTCTGATGTATTGACATATCTGACACATTGATTTTACATGCGCAATCAATCTAATCCGATGAATAATTTTTTTCTTCATAAAGATTACTCCTATCATTAAGTAGTAGATTGAACTGGAGCAGGGTTTGTGATTTTTATTTTAAAATTAAAAAAGACCATTTTTTCATTTAAATAAATTGGCATAAATCAAATTTTATTTAAATCAGATTTTTTTTTAGATTTATAGATATTAATTACTTGACATTTATAAACATAATATATTTCATACAATAAATAAAAATGCAAACTTTCATTTCATGACAGTAACTATTTTTAATACGTAGTAGGTAATCAGTAGACCAGTTTTAATTTACAAATGCATGAGTCAAATTAAACGTTTTATCCCCCCCCCCCTTCCCAGCTACCATTATTTCCTAGGAATATAATTCTCGTATGTTTTAGAAAAAAAAAATTCTTAAAATTTGACCGTTTTCTATGTTTATCAGCTAAAAGTCCATAAAAGTTCTGAAATAGAATCAAGTGTTCAATTGGAATGAAGAGGGTAAAAAATCTTGATAATAAAGTAATCCTGAACTCATGAAGAATAGATAAGCACATTTTGGGTTATGTTGTAGAACATTTTTAAGACAGCCAAAATTAAATTTAATACCATAGTTAAAAAAATATTTTCTTACTATGAGGAATCGTTTGCACCAAAGTTGTCCCACAAATATGCAAACATGAAAATTGTCAGTCAGTATTATATGTCATAGACATGACTAGAATGCCATGAGAATATTCTATTTCTTTGAAGGTTCCCAAAATTTGGAAAAGTTTGGGAAGCCTTAACTTAGAAGCCTTTACTTAGACAATCAGGGAAGTTAATAACTAGGTGCCCTTTAACAGATTTTTTGCTCCAGCCTGCGACGCTAACTAATGAACTTGAAAATAGTCTGGAAGGTAAATAGTCATTAGATTAGTTGTGGCAATTATTAGAAATTATCACCAAGTACCATTAACATGAGTATAAATAATAGATTTAAAAAATACTAGTGAAACTGTAAGCTAAAAAGCTCCAAAACAAAATGGAAAGCTGAGAAGCTGGCAGTGGGTACCGAAGCAAGCCTTAGACCTCTCAGCCACAGAGGACTCTTGCACAGATTTAGGCCAATTTTTTTAACTACAAAATCTTTCTGTTCTACTCTGACAGTATGTTTCTATATTAAAACCAATAGATTTGTGCAGAAAGCGAAAAAAAATCTTTCCAATTCAAAAATAATCAGTAGAAATTATCAAGAATCTGCGGCAGGTTTTTCAGCGTTACACTGTTTCTGCTACAGGGACTAGGTTACTAGTCCTGGCCCTAACAGTTCAGACAGTAACCTAAATTTTGATCTGAAGTATCATAAGAACTAAAAATAACTATTTCATTTGATTTATATTTCAATAGAAACAAAAACAGTCAATTCTGTGAGAGAACTGACCTGTTTGGACTATTTTGAAATGCAAAAGACTGAAAAAAATGACAATTGAATAAATAAAAAAAAGTGCTACTTGGATTTTTCCTCCATGTAATTTTGGAAAAACTTTGTTGGTCTGCATTGTATATTTATATACCAAATAGAAAAGCTGCATTGATTTAAAAAAAGAAAGAAAAGAAAAACTATTTAGTAAACTTGCATTCCCTTAAAAAATATTAGTTTCTAAGTTTATTAAATCTGTAATTTATCAATAAAGCTTTGCATGTTACTTAGCGTCAATTAGATTTCACTCTTTGCAATAAATGTAAAATTTATGAAAACCAGTGGTTGGAAAAACTACATTTGTTTTGTAGCGAACTACAACTACTTTCTTACAAATGTAGTTAACTACAACTACTTTTTTTTAAATGCAGCAACTACAAACTACTTTTGAAATGTAGTCGCTACTTCGCTACTTTTCAAGAAATAAGTAAATATAAGATTAAGTGGGTCTAGGGTGCCCCCCAAAAAAATGAAAGTCGATTTCTTACCCTCTTATATTTTTTTCTGTTACGTCAAAACAATTTGAAATTTTTTTTCATATAATTTGAACAACGGCAACCTGTGCCGACTTGGGTCTGAAAGTGTAAACCAGCACTTGTGTGCTAGGTCAAATATAAAAAAAAAAAACCTTTTTTTTTTTAAACTCAAAACTTTTCTTAGTAAAATGTTGTCCCTATACCACACTCCCCACATCTACCAAAGAGTATTCATTCAAATTTAAAAACATTTAGATACCCACATTTGGCCTAAAAATTATTTTTCCTATTTATCTTTTAAAAACTTACAAGTAAATTTAAATAAAATATCAAGTTCAAAAATGACTAGCGAACATATTTTCAGATCAACATTTGCAAATGAATAATAAAAAATAATGTATTTAAAATGATAAATTAAACTTAATCTTGAAAAAATATTGCAGGAGAGCAAAAATTTCTTTTTAACGCTAATTACCTACTTTACTGCTGATGTTTATCAACTTGATAATTTTGTAAAACTTACCATACATTTTTAAAATACAGTACAACCTCGATATCTCGAATCTCTCGGGACGGGAAATTTTTTTGAGATATTGAGTTTTTGAGTTATCAAGGTTTTAAAAAAATTACACTAGTACCTCTCACATTTACACACATGTATGCAAAATGCATTTATATATGTACTATGGGACCACTTCGAATTACGATTAATAAAGTAGTCTTCAATATTTCACTAGATTTGAAATTTTCTAATTGTCGAAAGTGCACAGGATGAGATTTTGAAATGAACAAAAATTTCAGCTTGGTTTTTTCATCTAAAAATTTAAAAATTCTAATTTTATCTTTAACCAGTAACCTCACATTCAAAAAGTTCTCAGCAGCCATTTTGTAGGAGTTAAAAAAGCTGAATGATGAAAATGAGGAACGCATTTTCCATTTTCGCTTGAAAACTGACGGACGAAAAATCGAACCCTTTTCCTCAAAACATGTTTGAGAGAAATGCACGAAGATTCTAAACTCTAGGGAAAACACAGCACCCACTTCGTACCAACTATCCCCTTTTATCTTGCCCCAATCCCCTATTCACAAAATTTCCAAGAAAAAGGATGAAAAACGCTAAGCCATTGTCTCTGGAACTGGTTTTACTACAAAAATTGCCAAAGCAAAACAATTAAAACTTGCTTCTGTGCAAAAATTTCAACATATCGAGGGTTTCAAAATATAAATTTCGAGATAACTATGGAAAATACATAGGGGTTTTTATAGAAAATGCAGGGGAAAAGTTTTGTTTCGAGAAATCAAGGGTTTCGAGATAAGGAGGTTCGAGATGTCAAGGTTTGAGTGTATATGTATCGAAAAAAATCAATTTTTTGAAGAAAGTTATAAATTTTAGGCTAAATATGGGATACCTTAATGTTTTGTAATTTGAATAAATGTTTTTGTGGTGCATGCGGGGCATAGGGGGGCAACATTTTATCAACAGAAATTTCGAGTTTCTAAGCAATTTTTTTTTTAAGTTGGCACTTGTTGCTGTTGTTTAAATTATATGAAACTTTTTTACAATTGTTTTGGCATAAAAGGAAAAATATGAAAGGTTGTATAATCGTCTCATAATCATAGCTATCTATGATGAATAAAAAACAAAGTAAAATTAAAATCACGCATTCTTAAACATGGAAAGTATTTTGCAGTATCTACAAATGAATTATAAATCTGATGTACATTACAGAACTTTAAAAATCATAAGATCAAAGCATATTTTATATCTTTTAAGATTTAAAAAAAGTTAAAAATCATGTAATTTATTCACCTTATGTATCAGTGACAACAATTATTTAGAAACAGAACAAGTAGGCTTTAAGAAAATCATTATATTTCTTATTGTAGAAATTATTTTTCTTGATTTAATGCATTTAGGAATACAATTTTTTCATCAAAGGAAAAAAAATTAAAAGCCTCAGTATGAAAACACTCTTTTAATATTTTAATAGTGAAGACTGTCATAAAAAATAATGTTCATTGATTCTTCCACCATTCGCACATGCAGACTTAGATAAAATGAAAAGCTTTCTGCGAACACAAATCCTAACTGGAAAATTTTCTGCCAATAATTATTTTGCCTAACTCACCCTTGAATAAAGAATTAAATTTATATTCAAATATGAAAAAGGCCAAAAAAAATAGTGCTAAAAACAATCATTTAATTTTTTTAACAATAATATGTAGTTTGTGCTTAATTTTCCACCAACTGAAGAAAACTGCCAAAATCATTATCTTTTTCACATGTGTTTTAAAAGGCTTTTGGAGAAAGGTTTCAACAGAAATAAACTGGGATTTTTTTTTTAAATCCCTTAATTTTTTTTAATATTTATTTTTATTTATTATTTTTTTATTATTATTATTATTAACATTGGCAGTTTGACAAAAAAATTTCTGCAGAGCCAAAAATTTTCTGCGGACGCCGTTCCTGCGTTCTTCTATATCATGCAAAACCGCAAATGAGACTTCTTTTGTTACATTGGGATAGAAAAAGTTCTTTGAAAAGTGAAAATTTGGCATTAATTTTTTTATAAGAGCACTGAGTTACATGAATATTTTCTGTTTTCATAATTTTATACATTTTTTTTCCCTCGCTCTGACTGCATCGTTATATTGGGGCAGGTATAAGCACAATTTCATGCCTACTCTAAGTGTTCATGGACTTTGTTATTTTTTTTCTTTTGTCATTTAAATATTCTAACATTAAAATTTATATAGACTATGCATCGCTTCAATGGTACATAATATATCTCAACAAATCTTAAGTAATCAAGCAAAGTAGGTAGTAAATGAAGTTTTAATTGAAATATGCTTATTGGACTATTTTGCAGTGCAAGAGACAGAAAAATAACAATAGTTGAATTTAAAAAAAAAAGAGCTACTTGGATTTTTTCTCCAGGTACATTTAGTTGGTCTACCTTGTATATTTATGTACCTAATAGAAAAGCTGCATTGGTTTACAAAAAAGAAAGATAAAAGAAAAACTATTTAGCAAACTTGCAAGGGTGCCCATATAGGGGGGCAAGGGGGAGCTCGAGCCCCCCCCCCCCCGCCCCCCTTTGAAATTAGAACTTCCTTGCTTTTAGTACTTTTTTCTTTGCAAAAATTTAAAAACATTTCTTCTCCAGCCATTAATAAATAAGTTATTAAAAATGTCAAATTTTAATGACTCTAATCTGTCCTGAAATCAGTTTCCACGGGGAAAATATCCAGCTAAACCACGGGGAAAATATTTGAGCCCCCCCCCCCCTTGCAACTTTGCATATGGGCACCCATGCAAAATTGCATTACCTTAAAAAATATGCTTCTAAATTTATTAAATTTGTAATTTATCTTTGCTAGTTACTTTGCAAAAATTAGATTTTACTCTCAGCAATAATATGTAAAATTTATAAAATCATTTGGGGGGAAACGATAAAGTTCTTAAAAAAACCACTTGGTTTAAAACAACATGGTTTAAACCAAACAACCCTATATACAGGTACATATAAGTCATAAAGTTAAAAGATTATGAAACTGTAAAATACAAAGATCTTCTATGCCATTATAAAACAAGGCAACCTCCAACAATTTAAAAACTTTTTCATCCATTAAAAACTTACTTCCTCTCATAGGACAGCTAACCTAATAGCCTAAAAGATTTTTTTAAGTGAATTATCAGAACTTTTCTGGTTTTCAGTCACAAATATGGATATTCAATTTCAACTATGAAGTTGAAAAATGAGGAAAAAATAGTATTTGTGAGGTTTCATGTAAGGTAAACGTACCACTCCTGCACCTTTGAATCCATTGGGAAACTTGGTATTTCAACTTTTTGGCGCATCTAAAAGTACAGTATCTAAAGTCATGACAGCATACACACAGCGCAGTAAGACAAGCTCGGCAAAGCAAAACAGTGGGCAGAAAGAGAAGCTCAGTGAAATAAACTGATAGGTATTGAAGTGGATTGTAATGTCTAAAAAGCGAACAACAGCAGCAAAAGTGACCACAGAACTCAATCACCATATAGAGTGAGCGCCATCACAGTGTGAGCGATTAAAGTTAGAAGGGCACCTTTATAAACAGAACATTTACGGCAGAGTAGCGATTCCCAAAAAAAAATTTCCAAGTGTTTTCATTATTTTGATAACTACCTGTATATTGAAATATTTGTATACCATATTTCCATTAATTAAAGATTAAATTTACAAAAAATTTCAATTGGACAGAAAGTGCGAGAAGTGGCAAAGCCCAGGCAAGCAAATTTTCCCATACAGCTGATAACGTCAAAATTTGAAATCATAAAAAAAAAGAATGAAATAAGGCTAGAAGAAACTAAAAAACAAGTTTTTAAGATCGATAATTCAAATTAAAGGCAAAAATTAACAAAAAAAAAAAAATCTTGATCACAAGAATCGAAAATTCTTTGCAAAAACTGCAATCACAATATCAGTGAATCTAAAATTTAGTATAGCACAAACCTAGAACTTAGCAGATTTAGGAGCTTGAGGCGTTATGTTACAATGGGCAGTAGTGTGTCTTTTTTAGCATTATTATACATTGAAAAGAGAGAGGAGGACAACGCAGATTTTATTTTTAAAAAAGAGTTGAATGCCAATTTTTGAAAACATGGGGAATTTACCGACTGAATTCGAAACATACTTATTACTACTGATCGAATTGGAAAATACTCACTTAACTGATTGTATATCCGAATTTTTGCCTACTGTTGTTATAAATAAGAACCAGCATGCATATCAACAAGTGTTATTTTGGGTAATATAAATGACTTATAATTACAGTGAAATCTCGTAACAACGAACTCCAAGGGGACCGATTAAAAGCTTGTTGTAATAGAATATTTGTTGTAACAGAATTGTTTAAAAATTTTCTGTATTTTTATAAAAGTGTTAATTTTGCAAATCTACACTCTAATATAATTAAACCTGCAACATTTACTGTTACTATTGATCGAAAATATAACTAATTTAAACTCTTCATTTATTTAGTAAAAACAAAGAAAAATATTTAACACGGACCTTTCATTCATTGGTCGTCTTCAAAAAAGTGTTATTTTCTTTTTTATGAGAGGTTTGGTCCCAGAAGACATTATAAAAGATTCTAATTTATGAATGCAACTTATACTGACCACAAGAAAAGTTCAAATCTTGCTGACCACCTTGAAAAATCACACTGTGCATCACGTTTTGGTGCGCAGAAATAGACTACTCATGGCTAGATTATTGGGGTTTTGGTGTCATGAATCAGCTTATGTTTCAGCACGAGTGGATTTTCACCTTGAATGGTTCTGTTTCGAAAGTACAAACAGAGTTTTCACTTCACAACTTGTGAAAGGCGTTTTTTAATTTCTGAAAACAACATTAATAAAAAATATTCAAACTGACGCTGAGAAAAACATTTGGTTGTAACAAATTTTTGAGGAAATTCATTTTGTCAAAAAGAGGTTTTTTATACATTAACTTAATGGTTTTGAAAACAGGACCGAACGTTTTGTTCTATGTAACGGATATTTCATTGTATCGATATTCGTTGCAAAGGGATTTCACTGTAGAACACTAATTCAAGAAGTAAAAAGTGAAACTAATATAAATCATAAAACAAAAGTCAAATAAAAATCAAACAAAAAGGAAAGAAGAAATAAAATTACCGCCTATGTCTCTTCCTCGCTCTGTGATGCGCTTCTAAACCTTCAGAAAGAGTTTTCAATTTATCAGGTTCAACTTGTGTAAATGTATGATCTCCAAACCATCTAACCCATAGCTAAAGAGAAACAAAGAGTTAAGTATGATACGCATAACTTTAAGATCTTGAAACACTCTTGACTAAAGTATACTATGTGATAAGTTAGACCTTGAATAATGAATAATTATTGGATTTCAAAAGATTTTATTTTTCAAAAAAAAAAAGCTTTTTTTTTAATGAGGAAAAGTTTATATTTAATATTTTTAGTCGGAACCAAAAAAAAGCTTATAGAAAGATGTTGATTAAATTCTTTTCAATGCTGCTGAGCAAACTTTTACATTGTTGAATATTCCTTAAAAAACTATTCGCTCATTGTTTTACGAGTTGCGCTTTTTGAAAAAGCGAAGGATAACAAAATAAAACAGTGAATGGTGATAATGATGCTCTGAAATTGTCTTATGTATGGAATTTAAGAACATGCAATAGCAAATGAAGATCTAGAAATCCAAGATCACAAAATAATTCCTCCTTACCCTTACAGACAATATACCAAGATTATTTTAACTACACTCTGTCCTGCGTACATATATATATACAATGCTGGGTAGGAGTGTAGGTATGATACATTGTACTTGAGATTTTCACTGCTGATGAGGCAAGTCTCAAGCAGTTATTTAAATGCTAATCTGATTTTTTGTTAATTGATTATTTAAGTTCGCTTGCACTTTTTATTATCTTTTTTAATTTAAGGTTTATTTGTTATTTGTTTTACTTAATACATTGCTGCCTTATGCATATTCAAACTAAAGTTATATACTGCTTTTCTTTATTCCTTATTTATTTTGCCTGTTTATGTACATACTTATTTGCTTGTTTATTTAATTACATGCACCCAGAAAATGTTAAGCTATGACCATGAAACTAGACATATACAATTTACTTGCACAGTTAATTATAAATTTAGCACATGCTTTTAATATGTATTATTATTAAGAATTATAATGAAGAGATGTTAGTTTTCGCATAAACAAAAGGTTTGTTTTGTATAGAATAAGGCGAAAATGAAATAAAAACCAAAAAATATAATTTATAGATTTTTTAAGTATTTTAACATGTCACATTTTCCATGTCCTACAGGGTCATTGAGGGAAAAAAAATAATTTCAATACAGCATCAAAATACCAAAAAATAACTATCATCAGAGAAATATAGAGTTAATCCTAAAAAAAAATCAATCAAAAGATGACAAAATGCACTTTATTTGAAAATGTATTTACAAAATAAAAACACTGTTGTATCATTTTTATTCTTTGTGCCAGTGGATAGGTTGTGGGTCCATTTGAAACACTTCTGACATGACACCCAACACCCAATGTAAAACAGAAATATCAACTCAGTATCGTCATTTCGGTTGCTATAATTTTCGTTATTTGGGATAATATTGTCATTCTCCTTGAAAATTCACTTTGGAGCTTTCTTGGGTATTTTGCTTGCTTGGTTGTTATTTTTTCTTTTTTCCTCTTGTTTTATGTTTATCTTCACTTCCTTTTCGTTTTCAAACCATTTGTAGTTCAATTATCACTTTTTTGGAGCATTTTATCGAAGAATTGCTGAGAAGCCTTTAAGCATCCCATTTCATGAGAAAATATATCTTTGTACAGCCAATTTCATAGATTTAGCCTCCCACTACTGTACATTCATTTTTCTCATTTTGAGCCATGTCAAGCCATTAAAATCTTTGGTTATAATCTATGATGAAACAAACACAGGACCACAGAATAGAATTGGATCCTATTCCACCTCTGAATCACACCGTGGTTTTGACATTTCTACAAAATACTATGGGAACAATTTTCTATTTTAAAAATACATCAAACTAAAACTTGCATAAGCGTTCCTTAAGACTAAAAAGAAATTATCAGTTTATAGTTCAGTGCTTCTCAACCTTTTTGACTTTATGGCACACCTAATAGTTGGCTCGATTCTTGCAGCACACTGAACCAAGTTTAATATGTCAATACGGAAAATACTTTTAGCATTCACTAGTCAAAGCAAGGAAGAGAAAAACACTGCATTTCCATATGAATTAAATAACTAATCTTTTAAATATTTGAAATCTTTCAATTATTTAAAATTCATTACAAATTAAATTTAAGTACTTCATGAATCATAGTGCTTATTAATCATAGTGCTTTGGTTCAGAAAGTACCAAATCTTTACTTAATTCGACTGTATCACTTGCGCCTATCTTGAGAGACAGTGGTGCTTTTTATTCAGCTCTATGTTGGGAAGAGCTATACGAAGTTCAAATCGAGGATATTAACATGACATTTATTGCTCTTGTAAATTTACAATGCGAAGAATCCCCCATGTCACAAATATATGCTCTTTAAATGGTAACTGTAGCAGTTCATGAATAGCGTCATCATAAATTTTTTTGTTCTCTTTTTACTCACATCCAATATTCGTCCAAAGGCACTTTTACCGTGGTTTTAAGTGGGTTGTTTCTATGGTCTGTGAATTTTTCTCATGCTCTCAAAGAATTGTCCATATTGTTTAAGGTCAGTCAAACAGAAGTAGAGCTTAAACTTTGTTCTGAATCAAGGCCTGTCACCACATTCAATTGCATTTCTTTCAGAATGTGTGTAACGTAATAACTGATCCGTTTAAACATGAACAGTCAGCCACCATATAATTCCTCTCTCCACTGCTGAATTTTTGATTTGAACCTGTGTAGCTTGTCCCTAAATTTTAATACAATCTCACTGAGTCCTTGAATTCATCTAGTCCATTCGTTAAGGTTCTCAAAAATATCAGTCATGTATGGTTGTTTTCCTAGACAATATTTGTCTTGTAACAAACTCGTATGTTTCCTTTGTCGTGAAACATCAGAAATTTGTACTCGTCCCCTCAACTCAAAAATTCTTGGCTGGACCTTGCTTCTCAAAAGCTCGCTAACCTCCATGTTAAAAAGCAGGAAGTGGTCAATTGCCTAAACCTCTTCAGAAAGTACAATGAAAATATGAGAATAAATGGTTTTAATTGTATGAAGTTGAAGATTTTCACGGCTTAACCATGGTGGACTACAGCTAATATGACGCATTATTTGCCAGGAGAATTTAACGATGGAGGACATACATTTGAATCTTGGGATTTTGATTTTTCGCGTTCAACGTGAACCCTTCGACATTTCAAGTCATTATCACTTTTTTATCACTGTAAGCGATTGTGCAGTTGTACCACTGGAATCCCATTGCATTTTATTTATGTAATTGTAAAGTTGAATATTTCATCACCAAGCTGAGAAAACTCTTTGCAGAAAAAATAAGGATCTTGAATGCCGTCCCAATTAGCATAAGTATAGTGTACCTTTTATGTTTGTAGATTCATCAACCTGATAAAATTTTCTAGCAATTTTTAGTTTCCCAACTAAAATTTTTCTAATGTTCCCCGTCATGTTGTTAGTTCGTCGCTTGATAACATTGTCAGGAATTTTTAGTCTGACCACCTCATTCATTGCATCGGAACCTATCATTTCCCGTAGGATTTCTTTACAAGTTGGAAAAATAAATGTTTCACCACTGGTATGCAGTTTGCAATGCAATTTAGCAATAATTAAACTAGCAACTTTGTATCTGACCTCTTGCGCAAGTAAAATACATCTATGTTCTTCGTTTCACTACAACTCTGAAAATACCGTGGCACACCAAGGACCTTGCCACGGAACACCAGTGTGCCGAGGCACACCGGTTGAGAAGCACTGTTATAGTTAACAAGACTGAGTTTAGAATGGAAATTATGAAACAAATTCAAAAACCACAGCAAACACCACAACCAATAATAAATTTTCAGGCACCAAATTCTAAAACTAATGACAACAGTCTACTTTTGTTTGCTTATGGCTTGGAAAAGAATTCTAACTACTTTCTGTGCAGCTCTGGGCATAATGAGTTAACAAAACAGAGGTATCCTCTTCTCTAATCCACCTACCCTCCTTGCCAGAATTCCCTCTACACACCCATTTTGTTTTATTTATACTAATAAGAAACAGCTCAAAGTCATGTGAAACTTTCATGTGTGGATTTTGGCTGTGAATTCTAGGGGCGCAAAAAAAAATCAGGGAATTGGGATTGCGGGGTCATAATGTCTGGTATTCCCAAGGATAAACAGGGGCATTCTTTTGGAAAATTTTGAAAATTTACCTTGAAAATGCTCCTTTTTAGTTGAATTTAGAGTCGTCTTTATAGCACCATTTACAGGAATGATGTGCTAGGACTTGAAATAGTTTATTAAACAGTTTTAATAAAATATTACAATAGTCATGCTTTTAGACTTCAGTAGCTATGGTTGTTTTAAGGTAAAATAAATTGTAACGACGTACCAGTAAACAACCAATTAACAGAGTACACAATTATTCTACAATACACTACTGCCCTGGGCAGAAAAAAACGGCAGTATCTGCAGAAGATATCTGAAGAAATAAGTTTTGGATTCACTATTAACAATAGGGAAATGTTGTAGTTTGATGTTTTTCTTCGCACTTTTTTAAAAGCTGAAACCAAATAAGCAAGGTTGTACCAATAAATGAAAAATTTGCAGTTGCTTTCTTTTACCTGCCCACGACAGTGCAGCACTGAGCAATAAATTATTTAAGAAATTTGTTTATTAGATGTATGTAATTTGTTTTGTTTTGTTTTTTTTTTCAAGCAGACAAAAATTCTCTTAAAAACTCATTAAAAAATAGTACCGTATATACTCAAGTATAAGAGGAGAAATTTAGTACGAAAAAGGAGGTTAAAAGTTAGGGGGTCAACTTATACATGGGACAGAATTTCTGAAAATTTTCCCTGATCAATTTTTGGGGAAAAAAAAAACACTCAAAAACGTAAACATTTTCCCAATTTTACTCCAACCCTTTTAAATTAAACGCTAAAGAAATAAATACTTGCACATTCTGCTATAATTTTGCATGGTCTGACTGTGAAATAAAGACTACATAATTACAATAAACGGCCGACTACGTGAAAAGTGCGGGAATTGCCGCTTTCGTGAATTTTCCCAATTGTCACGAATAAATGTTTTTTTTCTTTTTTTAAGTAATGTAATACAGCTTCAGTGCAGAATTTTGCTGATAATAATTAAAAATGAAGGCAAAAAGTATCAAAAATCGTACAGCAAAATTGAACCCTGTACAAAAATCGCGATTGAAAAAGTGAACCCTTTTAGTGCATATGTATACAAATTGGACATTCTTTAAACATAAGAATGTTCATTACATTTCATTTTTCTCCATTTTATAGCGTTTATGTTCCAAAATTGGGTAAAACATTCCCCGATTTTTTCAGAAAGTAGAAAGCTCAACTTATACGCGGGTTTTCTATTTTTCCCTCCCATTTTCTTCCTAAAAGTAGGGGTGTCGACTCATACGTGAGTATGTACAGTAACATCTTTTTCATTCTTGGTAACTTTTTTTTTTAAATAATATGCAGCACGAAAAGTAAATAACCTATTTGCCAATACTAACAACAAATTAGAAGCTTATAATACTCTATGAAATAAAAAATTGATGAGAGAATATGTTTTTTAATATAAAGATAAAGCATAAAACATAAGGAAATATGGGGGGGGAGCATGAAGCAAAGTCAGTTTTTCTCTCTCTCTCAAAATAATGTATAATAGTCTGGGCGCCAAATGCTCAAAAATAGGGTAACCTTGTTTTGAGGTATGAATAAAATTTTTTCACTGTTTTTGAATGCTTATGTTGTGTAGATTTTATATCCGGTTGATGCCACTCTGCCAGGTTTGAGCAATTCAAGATGGCGTCCAAGATGGCGCTCAAAAAGGTGAAAATTTAGTTTTGGAGCGATTTTATCATGTGATATATCTTTTTATATGTTTTTTAGGTCAAGAAATCAGAATACAACTTCATTTTTGGTGAAAAATGCATGTAAGCGTGTTGAATTAAAGCTTTATTGAATCAAGTTGACAAAAATATATTGTAATGCATTGAATAAGAAATCAAGAAACTATGTTTCAAATGTTAACATTAAGGATTAGTTTCTAAAGTTGCAGTTTAAAAGATAGTACTGAAGTTGATATAAAAAAGATATATATGATATTGTTACCTGAGCTCAAGGTTACATAGTTATAAAGTACAAATCAAGCTAAAATTCTTCTTCAGAGTCACTTTCATTTACAATGCGAGCTATATTGGTATTTGGATAGCAGCACCTTTCCCCTTCATGTAAGCATTGATACATTATACTACATGAAATATTATTTGTCCTACAGCTACATTTCATAGTTATGCAGGATTGTTCAGATCGGCATGAACACTTCGACATTGCTATAATGTAGTCTGGAGCAATTGGAGTATTTTGTGGAATGGCAATGGGAAAAAAAAACTCTTTGTTTATTTCATCTTTTTGCCAACCAAATGATGTTGGATCTGGGTGAAGAAATAATGGACTGTTTGCAGATAACCACAAAATAGTTTAAAAGTGAGCCCGTTTTACATTTTCGGCAAAGCAGTGCCTAGTTAGTGGTAATGAAGCAAATGAAGGAGCTCGTATCTGTGCTTGACCAATTTTCTTTTGCCCAAAGAGAAATTCTTACTTCTTTTATATCAGTAGCACCTTTAACACCATAACAAGAAGCAATAACTGATGTGCATTCTTTAATTACCTCTGTCATACAACTCTCTTTATGGCCCAATTTTCGTAACTGTTTACCAGTCTGAAGACACTTCAGAACTATTTTCTTTCCTATCCCATAGAATGGAGCAACAGAATCACAGCCAGACAGGGCATGAGCATAGCAGCCGGCAAACTTAAAATTATATCTTTATTTTTAAACTGTTTCTTTGATGTCTACTGATGCCCTTCCTGGTTTTAACGATACCATACAGACTTCATTTTTCATACCTAGTCGATGGTAGAAGTATAACAGTAACACGAATAAATCAGTGTCGTCACATATAACACTAACAGTTTAATTTTTTTTTCATTTTAGTTTCAGATGCTAGCTGCTGGATCATTATAATGTCTGCTTCTTCGTGTTTTGTTTTTAAATCAGTTCTCTGACTGGGGTTGCCCCTATGTCAGGGCCCAATACAGGCTGATTTTGCTACCGTTTTTCGGTACCTTCACAAAAATCTTGTTTTGAAATAGGTACTTTCACCAAAATCAAGTAATAAAATCAGTAGCTTCACAAAAATATCAAAAATTTCAAAAATTTGCATTTTAAAATATAAAACGTGTTTCTCTGTTTAAAACAAAATTTACTCATAAACTAAAATTCTAAGCAGGTTTACATGAACAATCGCTTAAATAGCAACCTTTTTGTGGTATTTTAACAAATTTTTAGCTGTTTCTCGCCAAAGTGGATTTATGCAATATTATCACAATATTTTAACATATTTTGGGGCACCGTTTTTCTCATAATTTCCAATATTGTACACATTACATAGCCCATTAAGCTGAAACTACAATGGTATTTTTGGTACTTCTTAGGTTTTTAGCTCCCCTCCTCCCCCCCCCCCCCCATCCAAAAAACGAAACTTGTTAAAAATAATACTAGATGACATTTACACTTTTTGAACTAAAATTTCACTTGTTCTACTTCTCTTTTACAAAAATCAGGATGCCTCTAAAAGTTCACAAAAACAAAGCTGATAAAAAAGAACATTCACAAAAATAGAATGATGCAATGCTTTCAACAAAAATAGGTAGCAAGAAAAAAATCCTGGATTGGCCCCTGTATGTTCTTGAAATGGCTTAGTATTTTGTCCAGTAACAACCAAACGGTTCACAAATGGGACATTACAAACATTTGTAGAAATGAAGTTACATAAAAGCTGTATATCAATTGGCGCTTGGAGTCGTAATTGGACAGCGTTATATTTTGTGAGGGAAGTGGTGTCGTTTCAGTTAGCACAAACTTCCTTGATACTTTCTTCCCACGACTGGCCCTTGTTGCACTATTGATGCTGTAGTCATAGTATCTGTCAAATACCAGGTGTACATGAGCATCTTTCAACATGTCAGCGCTTTTTTCAAGGAAATTTTTCAGGAAATCATACACAGACCCTCCTACAGGCCAATGCACAACCCACAGTAAAGCACAACCGTCAATGATTATTAGCGTCGGTTACTTACTTCTTCTATTAGATTGCAACACCTCACAGTGTTCATTAATGTAGACAAACCAACAACCTCTCTTATGTTTCCATCGTCTTTAAACATAGATGAAGGCACAGAAGAAAGTTTGTATTTTAATACATCGGTCATTTTTTATATCTCTGTTTGCTTGGAGAGCAATGATTTTGGAATAAAAAAGAGAAGTGTCCATCTGTAATGCGATTGGAATTTTGCCTCTCTCTTTACCCTCATCCATGCGTACAACAATTTTTTTTTTGACAGACATGAAACTCACTTGGGAGACTTTCTTGAAAATTATGTACAACTATCTTAGCAGTTTCATAAGCCTTGTCCACATTAACTGATTTAGCTGCTACAATTTTTCCAAATACAATGTTTACCAATCCTTGAGGATGCTCTGATGGATTTCAAGGCTGTATACACAATTCCAGTTTTTTCTCCTTAACTTATCCCTATCTACAACATCACGACTGATTCTTCTGTTACTTTCTCCTTTGTGCAAAGGCAATTTGTCAGAACTCTTTTGTTCCCTCAAATCAACCCTTGAAAATCGGAAAGTAGAACAGTCTATGAATTCTCCCGTTTTTACAGTAACTCTTTTCATTATCTTAGAACCGATTTCAGACAATATATGTATAAATTTTGAATTCTGTAAAACGCAAAACATTTTTCAATGAGAATAAGGTTAGAATTATCAAATAAATTGAAGATGGCAGCAGTCAGTCGAAAACTATGCAAGGAAATACTGATTTGGTTATAGTAAACCATCTGTTTTAGTGGACTTACTGCTGGGTGCACACACGGCCGTCGGAAGAGATGGGCGAGCGGGGCGATGCCCCCGGGCACTAAAATACGAGAAGAGGCCGTAAACTAAATTTTGGATGCATTGTAATTTAATTTCTAAAATATTATTATTATTATTATATTTTTTTTATCGAAAAAAATTTTTAAATGCTCAAACATTAGATTTGCTTTTGTGAGATACACATACATTTAAGATCAACTGTGTTTAAAAATTAAGTTATGATAACGTTCGGTACATTTCTATCACACGATTACAAGCCCTAAACAGTTTGTCAATGCGATTTTTGGAGTTTTAAAAGAAGGTCTTTAAATGTTTATCTACTCTATAAAAAAGTGTTTGGCGGGGGGGGGGGGTCGAAGAATATTGGCCCAGTCACAATCATTTTTAGGACAACCCTGGGTACGCAGACGGTCCACTATAGCAGATTCGACTGTATAATAATGTATTAAAAGTTAATGTTGCTTCATAACAAATTTTCAATATTTTGGGCGCCATATTGGATGCTATCTTGAATTTCTCAAAATACTCAACTCTGGCAAAGTGGCATCAATCGGATCTGAAATGTACATAACATAAGCTATCAAAAACAGTCAAAACATTTCATTCATACCTCGGAACAAGCTTTTCGAAATGGCACTGTTAAAGAATCAGACTTTAACATTTTTATTTTTTGGGATTTTTACAATATTGTTATTTTGTACTGATAGAGGGCAGCACCAACACGAGCCAAAATTGTTCACCTAAATTTGAAAAAATAAGGGTGGAGTCTTATGCTGTCATTTTTTAAATGCAACAATGTGATTGAATATTGAGACACAGCGTCCTTGTGCCATTTCGTTTTTGTGATTCTGATTTATCTTCAAAAAAGTCCAGTGCAGTACTCCTCGTGAAGCAGCAGCATGTGGGTGCGAAATCTGTATGTATTGTTCCAGCCGCAGAAAAGGAAAAAATACAAGTTTCTTCGATATCTGAAAACATCATGAGTAAGATATGGACTATAAGTATTTTAATGAATGTTCAATTATATTAATCAAGAAACTGTTTATTTAGAAGTAAAATTTTTGATCTTCGTCGCAAATCAACAAGTCAATACCCACTTGATGTTGCTGCAGAAATCATGGAACTTGCCAATTCTTTAATAGTCCAAGGAATTTATTAATTGCAAAACATCTTCAAGTTTTTTTTCAAGACGCCAATTACTACTTATAGTAGCAAAAATTAACAAGTTCAATATCACTTGATGTTGTTCCAGAAATAATGATCTTGCCGATTCATCAACATTGCAAGAAATTTATCGAGCACTCAACTATATATAGCCTATGAACGGTTCTACTTAATCCTGTCATCATCTTCAGTGGACCAACAATAGTTCTTCAAAAATGTGATCTTCAAACGTATTAATAGTGATAAAGCAGTACATAGCCAATTCATTCGATAAAAAAAACAAAGGAAATAGCCGTTAAAATATTGAATGCATTCAAATGAGCAAAGAAATCGTCGCATTTCGATGCTATCCAAAATATCAACTAAGTACATAGTGAATTATCCAATTTCAAGTATTGTTTGAGCATAGATCAAATTGAATATATATATATATATATATATATAGAATATTGATTGATATGGTTTTTTTTATTGTTGGTGATTTGGTTTAATATTTTTGATAAAAACATGATATCAAAATAAAATAAAAAGAATGATGGTAAGTTTTCACAAAAATTGAATTGTTGTTTTTTATGAATTTATTGTTGATTTATAATTTTCCACTATACGTAAATATATGGGATTTTTGCATTTATTCTTACACAACGCTTTAAAATATTAGTTTCATCATTAATATAAAAAAAAATGATCCTTTATATTCAGTCTACTATGATCATTTTTATAACCAATTTAACAGGCACCCTGACTATAAATAAAACTTTCAAAAAAATGTTTTTCCAATCTTTTCCTTTATTTTTTAATAAAATTGAAAATTTAAAAAACCATTCATAAATATTGATTTCAAACACGTTTTAAAAAATATTCTTTGTGATGTTTACATTTTGTGAGCATCATAGAGCAAAGTTTTTATTTTTTTCTGCTGTAGTAATATAAAAGCATTAAATGTAATATTACAGAAGAACTTACTTTTCCATCTTCAGTTTTATGAGTGCCTTTTACTTCCTCTTCTTTGACAAGCTTCCCTGGCCAAGATGGAAATCCACGTATCTGACCCCAAACCAAATCTCCATCATTAAACGTTCGCGATTGTGGAGGTAATGGTGGTGAATTTGGAGTGCCATCTAATAATAAAACAAGCAT
This sequence comes from Uloborus diversus, assembly GCF_026930045.1. Taxonomy (NCBI): domain Eukaryota; kingdom Metazoa; phylum Arthropoda; class Arachnida; order Araneae; family Uloboridae; genus Uloborus; species Uloborus diversus. Next base: position 219,120,263 of record NC_072731.1, on the reverse strand, counting down.
CATCAATTAGCAATCACTCAGAAGGCTGGGTACTAACTCAAGTGTCACACAATATGCAAGACATAGAAATAATGCTATTTTTTTAAAGATGTTTTTTCTTACATAAAGAACAGAATTCATACTGTCCCCCCCCCCCAAAAAAAAGGCGGAATTATTCAATATAAAAAACTTCTGATGCACAAAAACAATGATCAATGGGAGAGACAAACATAAAATAAAACAGTACGGAACATAGTAATTATATTTATAACTTAAAAAATGAAGATTATGATGATTTGTTGTACATCATTCAACTTGTCAGAAAAAGAGAAGAATTGTTTCTTTAATCCACAATGCAAAAGCAGCTTCCATTTTTATAAAGCTTGCATTTTGCTTAGACACTTATCTGTAAGCTTCAATATTGAAACTAAGTTCTGAACTTTTACAGATTTCCTTTTCATGACTTTTTACATAGGGAGATTTGCTCATGCCTAATTGTTGTGCTACATTCGACGCATTTTTTAGTTGATCAAGCATACTGAGAAACTTTACCATATTTAATTGTCAGAAACTCTCTCTTTTTTTTTCTATCTTCACAAACTCAAGAGGAAACTGCACTTAGGAGTCATCATATTTCATCAACTTTCATATTTATAATGAAAAAAATAAAAGAAAAATGTGCAGTAATTATTTGTATGCAACTGATACGCAACTGACAAAGCAATATTTAGACTAGTACCTTGTGCGAACTTCCATTTTCAGTTATGCTAAAGGGATGAAAGTCCATTCACAAAACCAATATTTAATAGCAAATAACGAAGTTGATACTTACGCCCTGCAATTCTCTACGAAAATTTTCATGTCAAGGACTAAGAATTCACTTTGCTCAAAAATTCGTTATTCAGGAAAAATTTGCATTATAGCCATTTCACGTAAGTCAATTTGCATGGTAGCACAAGTCCACTGTATTATTTATTTTTTCATGTATTTTACGTTGCCGAAAATTAAACTTATTTATTGGAAATCAATTCATTTAGCTTAGTTTCTCATTCTAAGCATACTTAGTACAGTCAAACTTCGTTATCGTGACACTTGGACTTCACGACATTCCGGATGTCACGTCATTTTTCTCCCCCCAAAGTCCCGAACTTATGCCATATGACTTTAATGTTAAGTGAATCCGGATTTTAAGAGTTTTTTTGTTTTGGTGAAACTCTGGTTACAAAGACACTTTGAGCTGGGCAGACTGGATCGAATTTTTCTTTGCAATTGAAATATTGAGTAAAATAATGAAAACATCTGGAAAAATTAATTGTAGGAATTTCCGACTCTGACAAAAGACTTGACCATGTATGACGCTTTAAAAATGACAGGGGCTGGGTAGAGAAACTCTGAAGGCTACAGGTTTCAGACTTTGACAAGAGGGACAATAGAAAGGAATTCAAAGCAGGTGATTTTTAATACTGGACTACGGAAGCAGCAGAAGAAGAGAAAGACCATAGCTACCTTAAGCTAATAGGTGGTCACTACAAGCTTCCAGGGGCGACACTAACGCAAAAAAAGAAAGAAAAAAAGAAAGGATGAAAGAAAAAAGGGGGGAAATACTCCGAATAACAGAAAACGTAAAGATTAAGTAAAATTTACTTTTTTGGTATTTACTGTGTTGTGGCACTTTCAATAGAGTTAAATGTTTTCTAGTAAGAAGTTTTGATTTTTTTTCATTGATTTTTCTTATTTTCTCCCTTTTCTCTTCTCCCCCCCCCTCTTTCTTCTTTTCCTCCTTTTCTTTTCTTCGGTGGCGAGAGGGGCCCGGCGTCATAACTGAGAGCCTTGGCTCTCTCCAACCCTGCAAGCTTCTTTTGTGAGAGAAAAAGAGATAATAGCCCCTCAGATTGAAAAGGAACGTGCAACTTAAACCCTAGCGCCAATAACCACACACACACACAAACAAACCTTTCGCTTACTTTCAATAACCGGGAACCCATTTCGACTTTTGAAGATTTAGAGCAGGAAAATATTTTTTTTTTCTGACACCTCTTCAATTTAATTGGAACTTTTTCCTCACCTTTATCTTGAGAAATGTGTGTATCCTGTTTTTACCAAAAAACGAAATGACTTATTGTTTTTCCAGGGTTTTATGTTTACGTTTCAAGCTAAATGGTCCGTTAGAAAAAAATGTGTTTCTCATGTTTTTTTTAAATACTGGATGTATTAGGTTTTACACTTCGGTATTTCAAAGTGAATTCATTGTATTTTATTTATTTATACCAGTGATGTTCAACTTACGGCCCGCAGACCACATAAGGCCTGCAAAGCTCATACATGTGGCCCTTTGCATTGAAAAATATTATCTGTCATTTCTATCCTCACTATCATTTGCTCAACCTTTGCTGTCATGGCGTCTGACATTTGTAGGTATACTCAAAAAACAAGACTGGTCATATATTGAATATATTATTGTCTACATCTCGAGAGACAAGAAGTTCCTAATTCGGTATCACTGACGATGTAACAATATGTTCGTACATCAACAAAAAGGAAAAAAAAAGTAATGTTGTTTTCTAATTCACATCATAACAAAAGCATCTCTGGAGCAACCAAAAGTTACAATTTTGTTTTAAAACGAAACAAAATCTGGTGATGACACGATTGACCAAATGCTTCGATAGTTTTGAAGCATTTGTTCGAATGGTGATAAACAATGGGTTATGTGCCCTCTGAAATATAAAAATACATTAATCCATATAATGAGTATACTTAATTTCATTTAATATCTCAATTATATCAGTAAATGTAATTTGAATAAATGTCAATAATACAGAACATTTCTTTGCTTCTTTGATCTGCAGCGTGACTCGAATGTAATATGCAATGTTTTCAAATGTTTATTAATTTTTACTTTTTTACAGCGTGAAAAAATTTTCAGGCATGAGAAGTGAGTTCAATACTTTAGTCATACACCAAGAAAATAAGTGAAAAACTTGTAAAATGAACCTTTATCCAAACAAAAAAAAAATCATTTGTGGGAATTTTTTAGATTTAGGGGGGGGGGAGTGTCCAAACTTGCTACAAATGTTCATGCTTTTGAACTATACATTTCTCTAACCCATCAGAAAAATATTAATGATAAATACAATGCTGTTTCCCCGATCAAATATAAATAATATCTACGTAACTGCCGAAAACTGCATAAAATTAGAAGGTGCAATGGCAAAGGGGGAGGAAGTGATGGGGGAAAACGGGTCATATTTTGATTCAAGGGCTCATTTTACATGAGAATCATCAAAAGTGGTGTCAGAAGCATTTTGAAGAGGTGTTTTTTGATATGCAGTTTAATGGGACTCAGGTACCTGGTTATTGAATATAGGTATAAAACTTTTAAATGCCAAAAAACTCCCTCTAAAACTGTTTCTGAAAACACGGTTACAACTTTCTTTAGTTCAGATTCATGTAAATATCAAGGATTAAAAGCAATTTTACCAAGACTTAGTTATAAAGGGTAAAAATTATGATAAAAGTTGCAAAAAGGTACCCGGGTACTCAGTCATTGATGCTACGGTTCAAGAGGATAAAAGAATTAGAAAGCACCTCTCCATTTGGGGTAAGTCTGGAATCCTTCTCTCCCATTCACCCACTCTGCAGCAAATTCCATACAAAAAAAATAATGATTACACTTCATTTCTTCTTTCTATTCAAACTTAATCCTTCAATATCAAATATTTGCTAGTAGCCCTGGTAGGTGCTGCAGTATAGCATGATTTAGAAAAAAATTTCAATGACAGCCTACCTAGGAACTTATTTAACCTTGGACCTTTAAGTTGTTTTACTCAAAACTTGAAAATGTCCATTTACATCCCTTTGCTTCTCACTGCCTCAAATATACTTTGCATAGAAAAGTTTCAAACAATTTCATAATTTTAAATGAAAAACCTTATGTTTCTCTAAAACCCTTTCGTATTTGCTTTGTTTACACAGATAAGAAAACAAACAGCTATTCTGGCTGTTTTATTAGCCACTTTGGTATAGTTACATATAAAAGTTAAAAAGTAAAATTATATGAAGCATAAATTATTTTTTAAAGAAAATTTTGAAGTATGAATGTATTATTATTAAATGGATGTTTTCTAAACTTTCTTAAATCAGTGTTATTCAAGTCTAAAACTAAAAACATAAAAGTAAGCAATTTTAAATTTCTTGAAAATATATTAAAAACCTCTTACCAGTCAATTTAGCAAACCAAAAACAAATTATGCTGATTGGAGTAGTTTAAACATTTTAGAGATTAATACTCAGTAGTCTTTAGGTAATTTAAAAGTTTACTAAGAAAATTTAAAGCAAGATTTTTTTTAGGCTAATTTTTCAAAGAAATACTTTTACAGGCTTTTTGCAGGTAAAGGAATTGAGGGCTAAGTAAAATGGCTAAGGAAATTTACCTCTTTCAAAATGGAAAAAATTGGAATTTTGTTTCAAAAATCATAGTACATAAAGAAACAACAATATGCTTTCTAGTGAAACTTGAAATGAAATATTACTTTTACTGTTTGCAGTCAAATTGATATCTTCAAAGTAGAGAGTTCTCACTTTGGCATATATGGAGCAAAGGTATAAAATATTCTTTTTCAAAACATTCATTTTTGATTATTTATAATATTTTTCATCAAATGATTGAATAAATAACTGAACAATAAACAAAATAATAAATGAAAAAGAATAAGTGAGTGAATAAAAAATTGAAAAAATGAATAAATAAATGAATTAATTTTTTCACTAGAATCAACTATATGTTTAATGTAAGTTAAAATATTGCTAGACAGATGGCACTGCAGACTCTGAAAGTATTTTAGCATTTCACTTAGCCCTGCTATTTTACATGACCCCACATTCCCTTACACATATATAAATGATTTTAATATTAATAATTCATATAAAGATCTAGTAAGTTACCATCAGATTCTTCGTCTGGGAAATCATCATAGGCTACTTCCAGCTCTCGTTTTAGTCTTTTAACTGCACGCTTTTTTGAGAGTTGGTCGTCTTTATCAATGCAATCATCATATGAAATTAAAACATCCAATTCTTCCTGTTCAGTAATGGGTACTGAATCAGCTAACTCTATATCCATGTTTTCATCTTCTCTTATGCATGCAAGATTCATTGGCTCTTGACTTGATTCAACACCTGAATCACTAGTTACATTACAGTCAGTACTGGTTTGCTCAGAGCTTTCAGATGATGCAGTTGAGCCATTTTCAACTACATGATCACTTGATTCTGGTTGATGTTCAGTAGGTAATTGGTTCTCATTCCAAGTATTTAAATGCAAAATATTTTTTACAATTTCTTGTCCATGTGACAAGCAACTTCTTTCAACAGGAATTTCTTGATCTGTACCGAATTCACCTGACTGCATTGACATAGTACGTAAGTCAAGAATTGAATTACCATCATTACTTTCTTCAATAATATCTTCTACTGAAGAACTGGGCGTCTGTTCAGATGTTTCTTCATGAATTGATGAACTACAGTCCAAAAAATTAACCATTTGGTTGGTCCCAGTTGCTGGCACTGATATTATTTCTTCATTGCTATCAACCTGCTCTTGCACAACAGCTCTAACTGCAGCAGATAAATTCACTGGATCTGGCCAAGGTGATTCACAAGATTCACCACCAGATGATAATATTGTACTGCTGTTTTCACCTTCAAATTTTGACTTGGTATCTTCTAAAGTATCATTCATACTAAGCTTAGTATTTTGACTATCTTCAGGAGAATTTGTTACAGAAGAACTGTTCACCGGTATTGTTGATGTAATTGTTTGAACGGCTGCATTTTGTTCTGTACAGCTACTCTGAATTCCTATACTTCGAGCTTTATGATTCAAATCTATAGACAAATCACTTGCATTAAGATTAAATTTTTCATCTTTATTTTCTACACCGGAATTGCAAGTATTTATAGTTCTAGATGGTGTATATGAAGTAACAGATCCTTGACTTTGAAAACCAGAAGCAGCACAAGAAGTAGAAACGTTTGATTTACACAACTTGACATTATTTGTACATGAAGTGGATGAAAGCGACTGAGCTACAGGGGGTAGTGATTGGGAAAAAACAGAAGAAAACTGAGAATGAACAGGGGTTTGGCCTACATTGTCAGACACTGAGTGAGATTGAGATGTAGCAGTTACAAGAACTTCAGTCCCTCCAACATGTGTATTTATCACTGGGTTAGTAGTAACCATGTTAGGAACAATAGAACCAGCAGCAAAGGCACTATGCATCTGAGTAGGATGTACTCCCAAGGAAGAAGTGTCATTTACTACCACAGGTTGTTCCTGGGGGAGAGAATTAACAGTATGTGGGCCTTGCAATACAGTTAAAGACTGAAAATGAGGTCCTGGCATTACTTGTTGAACTGGGATGTTCTGTATGACAGTTCCAGTAGGAGTAACTCCTAGCATGCTCAAAGGCTGAACAATACCTAGAGGACTTGTTAAACCAGTAGTAAGAATCTGATGACCTCCAACTGAACCAATACTATTATAATTAACAACTGGTTGCTGTAATAATGGTCTTGGTTGCTGAGGCAGGACGGTAAGTGTTTGTAATACAGGTGGTTGCAGGAACTGTTGCTGTAGTGATGAAAGTTGAGGAGCATTTTGTTGTTGAAGGGATTGTTGTGAATGACATAAAGAATTTGGGTTTGTTGAATTAGTTGATGAATTGTGCGCTCCATGCTGCAACATTGATGCAACGGTTTGGCTATTTGCTTTACGTTTACCATCTCGACTTCTTTTTCTTACAGCTGGAGAAAGTGCCCGTAATGTCATATTATGATTATCATTATTGCATGACACTGGAGTGGAGCTGCAACTAGAAGCTGGAGTACTACATGAAGAATTAGACCCTGGTGTGCCTCTAGTGTCATGAACATTTTCAAGATTGATTCTCATTTCTTCGCAGTTCACAGGAGTAGGATGTCTCAGAGATGGAACTGAAGATGGAGCAACACAATTCATTGTATTTGGTGGAATTACTACACCGTTAAAAACTGTGGGGGTAGGAGTACCAACAACAGGTGATGTCTGAAGAGTATCAAGACGAACAGTTTGCGGTAATACATTTGAACCACCAGGAACAATAACAGCATTCTGCATTGAATTGAATGGAACAGTGTTAATAACTTGAACCATGGGTTGAACCGGTTGCCCTAAGATCTGTGGTGCAATCCCAATAGCTGGAATCATCTGTGTCATAGTAGTAGTAACTGCAGTTACATTCGGAACTGAAAGAGGAGGCATTGGAGAGTTTAATGCACATTGACCACCAACTATTGGTATCACTCCAGTCATGCGAGGAATATTTGATGCCGCAATATTTTGTGAATGCAAATTATTATTGTCACCACTAATGAGTACTTGACCACAGTTTGATATCATAGCATGACCAGACATATTTGAAGGCACTGAACTTGATCTTGATGTTGAAACATTGTTTAAAAAAGGTCCAGTAACGTGATTTATTCGTTCTACATTGTTCTTCATCTCTGCTTTTTGAAGCCAATTATCTTGCCTGATATCTGTGCCATCGTGTTTTTGCATTGGTAATCTCTGTGGGGGGCCTTGAAGAACTTGAAAGTTAGCAAAAGAATTTTGTTCTTTGCCATTTTGTAACTGTATTTCATTGCTCATATTTTGAGGAGTGATATCATTTCTATCCTGAGGTTTGAGAAGGGGTCCAGTGATAACTGGTCCGTTCGTATTTTGCTGTGAAGTTGCAAAATTTCCAATAGTTCCACTTGAAAAAGATAATGACACATTAGAGGGACATGGAACATGAGAATTAACAATGTTTGTTGAGTGAGGAGGTCTAGTTACATAAGTTGGTTGATTGCTCATAATGAAACAATTATTTTGAAGAATTTGTTGTTGTTGATTAACTATGTTAGGTCGCATATTATCGGGAATAACCATTTGTGATCCTAGCTGTTGTGCTGGTCCTGCCAGGACTTGAGTACTATTCATCATGCCATTGCTTGTCATTGTGGGGGGCAACATGGTTATGAGGCCCCCAGAACCTGACATCCTCATTTGTGTTGGGGCTAAAACTAATTGTTGGGAATTAACGCCAGAGTTCGAAGCCGACGCTGGAAGAACCATGCCACTTACTTGTTGCATAACTTGGGCTCTAGCTGTTGAAGAAAATATATTGGCTGTAGGGTACTCTGAAGAGAGTTTTTGGCTCAAAACTTGTTGCACCAAAACTCCCGAATTATCCAAAGAGGGCCTTAATGTAGTCATTCCGTCCAAGGTAGTGCCTGGATTTTGCATAAAAAAGTTAGCTGTTTGATCTTGCCTCTGAGAAGTGGCATTTTGAAGGGTATTATTGTAAACAATTGGCTGTTGTGTCATTGCAATGTTTTGCCTCATTTGCTGAGAACAAGTGATATTCTGGTTGGAATACACAGTATTCATATTATTCACTTGACTTTGCGAAATAGCATAACTCATAGGGATATTGATTATATTTGACTGAGATGAAGAGTTATAAAAAGGTTGTGCACCAGACACATTGCAAGCATTAATGGGAGTGCTATTTACAACTGACATTACAGCAGATGTCGGAGGACAGATAGAGCTAATGAAACTGACAGGTGTGTAATGAGATGTAGGAGGGATTTCTAACTGTTTTGATTCAGAACACTTTACATTATTTAAAGAATTATTGCATGGTGAATTCACATTTTCACTGTTTAAAGAAATAATGTTGTCTGTCAAAGAAGCTGTATTGAAATTAGAACAATTGTTCAAATTTTGAATCTGATTTGTAGAGTTTGATGCTTGAGGAAGACTTACAGAAGTTTGCAAATTTATGTGTTGCAACTTATTATTTCCTTGAATAAGGGCATTGTTTTGATTTTTAATGCTTTCTTGAGATGGGCACAAACTATCTGCTTGTGAAAACTGACTGGTATCTTGAAAAGGCAGAACTGTACTCGTTTGCAAATTTTTATTATGTGGACTGGATGAAAAAGGAGAATTGCTGCTACAATTTCTAGATTCAGGTGTTTTAGCAATATTATAAAAATTATTTTGCACGCCAGTCCGATTGGTAACATTCTGACCTGTTATGGAGACTGAAGGTTTATTCAAGTAAGAGAGGCAAAGGTTATCAGTAGAAAAAGGTACGTTATTGCAAGGAATGACTGGAAAATTAGAGTTCTGGACATTTCCCATGGAAGCCAGATTATTCGAAGAACTAGCAATAGCAGCAAATGCTTCAGGGGGAGGACGGTGGTGTTCAGAAGGAATCTGGCGTACATCAATATTCGGACAAGGGGAGCCCCTGTCCAAAACTGAATTTAACTTATTGATTTTTGCCTTACTTTTCTTGGGTTTTTGTTTCGGTACTGTATCCTCTCTAGATAATGCATACCTAGGAGAATTTATAGTAGACGAAACAGAATGTGAAGAATCTTGAGAAACTGAGTTGTAAGTCTGACCACACTGGGAATTCATAAAGTTCGTCATCATGCTAGTGACTGGTTGATTAGGGTGACTCTGAACATCCGTTTGAAATAAAAATGCACCGGGATTGGATGATTGTGACACAGCAGTAACAATATCAGGTCCAACTTGATTATGAGCATTCATATCAATGCACTGATTCACTGGAAGTTGGGTACTGAACACCTGGCCAGCAACATTAGGAGAAGGAAAATTGCAATTTAATGTGATGTTGGCAGGAATGCTGTTATTGTGCAAAAACTGCTGAGGATTAAAGAGTCCTTGATGAATAGTAGGTCCAAATGTTTGATGATCTATTGATGGTAAAGGAGGAACTCTTTCAGTGTAAAGATTTTCTGAATTACGAGAGATATTTTGATCCTGATTACATGATAATGAATTTAAATGTTTATGAAACATGACTGAGGAATTACTTTCTGATGTACACTGTTGGAATGGCTGTATGCAGCCTTGAATTCTTTTGTCCTGAAAAACATTATCAGGTACATAAAAATTTTGGTTCATATGTAAAGTATTGAAATTAAGAGTACTATTCAATTTATTTAAGACAGGCACACTTTGTTCCTCCAGCGACACATATCCTACTGACTTCGGAGAATTTTTCCGTGGCTCTGTAGCCGGAAAATTTGTAGGTGCAATGTTAGTGGAAACTTCTTTATGCAAAGTACTTTGAATTTTAAGTTGACTGGATCCTTCACCAAAGCAATTTTTTGATACATCAGATTTTTCTTTCCGTAAACCTAATTTATCCCTCTGTGCTAAAAGTTGCGACACAAGAACACTGTCAAAGGGGCTTCTGCTTTTTCCTTTGTGCCTTTTTCTTTTACTTGTAAGGCAACCATCTGAAAGTAAAGAAAAATCATTAAAAATGTGTTAACAATATAAATGACACAACAACTTAACTGACTGTATACTGAATTAATCAAGTTTAGCTTTTTGCTGTACTTTTTCTTTAGGGAGAAGGAGGGGGGGGGCGTTTTGCACTGGTTAACAATTCACAATAAAAAAATATATTAAATTATCATTCAATCGCAGTCAATATGTGACCTTCAAGCAGAATATTTTTCATTGATGCAGACAAAAATTATAAACCAAAAATTATGAAGTAAATTTTGAAAAATTAATAACATATAATTATTCTTTTTTCTAATCCAAGTATTTTTCATTTTTCAAGAATATAAAAACCCTCTAACAAATAGCTTTTCTAACTGTCATTGCCTCATCACTAATTAAACATTTGCAGCTGCATAAAAAGTTACAACTCTTTATAACGCTTAACTCTAAGTAGAAACTTATACTTTCACCAGTAAAATACTATAACAGAGGACTGGAACTTTCAGAGCACCAAATCAAAAAGCACGAGATTTTTAACAATAAGACAGACACCACTTTGGTAAAAAAAAAGTCGGATTCAGGCCGAAAAGTTGAGACTTGGCAGATCTAAGTTATGAAGATGAAAATTAATGTAAAATTTCAACTGAATTAGCAATTTCACTTGCTTTTGCACTTAATTTATTAACAAACATCCCTTTATTTTACTCGATTTACTAACAAATTACTTCAAACTATTCTTTAAGCCTTTGCAACTCTGGGTACTCAAGTGTCCTGTTTTTTACTTCCCTTTTAAGTATGTATATGGAGTTCAGAAACATCCTAAACTTAAACTAGGATAAATCTGAGCACTTAATGATTCTTGTACTTGAGATCATACATACTGATCAGAGATCATACATACCATGAGCCTGAATGGTTACACATTTACACTGACAGCTCTTTGACAGAATTCTAACCCTACGTCAGAGCAGAAGAATAAACAAAAAACAGCTTTTGATGGAGAGGTTTTGGCTATCTGTGTTGCATTGGGACAGCTTGACCCAGATACCCTAATAAAGTGGTTATCCAATCTGACTCTAAAGCTGCCATCCAGGCTGTCAGATCTAGGAAAATTCCCATTTCCAAAAATCTACTAGATTGTCCAATACTTCTGGAGAAGTTGAAAACAGAAGGAAGACAAATAACATTACAACAACTCCTAGGACTAGCAACTTTCACGGCAACGACCAAGTAGGCCAAGAGGGGCACTCAAATAACTCAACAGCAAATACTTGCAACTCTTTCCATTCAATAAAACTTATTAACAAAAATCTGATGAGAACAAATTGGAAAGCCTTGCTCATTTCTTATGCTTCTTCAAAAAGTCAGAGGCATGGCTTAGATCCAAATATTTCTGATAAGCATTGTGAAAAAGCTGTGGCCAGATTTAGGCACGGTAAGACATGACTGTCTGGCGAAGCACCTCTATCGAATCCTGAATCAGCATTTATGCAAGTCTAAATTGCCCACTTTGTGAGAAAGATGAAATTATGGACAGGAACCATTTGTAGGGATGCTCGGCTCAGCGTGGAGTTTTCGAGGTGAAGCATGGGCACCCATATGCAAAATTGCACGGGGAAGGGCTCAAATATTTTCCTCATGGTTTAGCTGGATATTTTCCCCGTGGAAACTAATTTTAGGACAGATTAGAGTCATTAAAATTTGACATTTTTAATAATTTTATTTCATTAAATGGCTAAGAAGAAATGATTTTACAGAAGAAAAAAGTACTAAAGCAAGGAAGTTTTAATTTCAAAGGGGGTGGGGCTTTTATATATAACCATAAAAAAATATATATGACCACTAACATAGCTGAAAACTCTTTGCAGATTCATATAAAGCTGAAATGGTTTCAAAAAAAATCAAAAGGCTCATATCTTTTAGAAATTAGGCTTTTTTAATTAATTGTAACATCACCCTGAAAGTGTCCTTGTGCTTATCACTTAGGTGACTTTACCATGATGGAGCCCTCGGAGTCAGTTTAACTGTGACAGACATCTCATATGTAATGGCTTTAAAAACCATAACGTCAAAATTCCAAAATATATAAGTTGTGGCTTCTGTGACTTTAAGTTGCCAAAAGTTTACATGAAAAGGCACTGTAAAAGCATTTATTTTCAAGAAGCTTGATTTTTCACAAGCTTATCATAATCGCAAAAACTTAAGCCTCATCAACAACTTTATTAACTCTCTGATGGTTTTGAACGTCTTATAACGCCCTACTGAGCATGTTTCAAAAGCATTTTACACTTATTTTTCTGATGCTAAATGTTCATTGTCAAACGCTTCAAGTCGCAGGGTGATAGCTAAGCATCATAGGTGGATTTAAGACTGAGTTCCTGGGGGGGGCAGGATTTTTTTTTCAGCAACATTTTAAATTTTCCCCCCTCCCCATGTTTTGGTCTGTTTTCCTGTGATGCATAAGGCTATGCTTTACTTTTGTGTGTGTGTCGTTTTCATTAATGTGTGTTTTCATGCTGTCCTTTTTGAATTGACCTTAAAAGAGGTGACTGTTAGCAAGAGAGTGACACAAGGCTCCCTTTTAAAGTAGGATAAAGAATATCTCCAATTTTAGGGGTCCGGGGGTTTCACCCCCGGAGGAAATTTTGTAAAATGGATATAAAATTCTGCATTTTGAAGCATTATAAGGGTTAATTGGACAGACAAAAATCTCGGGGAAAAAATAGACAAATAACTTTTCTAAAAAAAGTTTTATGATTTAAATGTGCTTTGTGATGTAAGTTAATACTTTAAAAGAAATGCTGTACAGATTTAGAAAATATGTAACATGAGAGTAATATACTACTTATTAGAACAATTCATAATGTATACACTTGATACAAAATAAAATAGAAGCACACTTTGCTTAGGAGTCTCAAAGACTTGTCTAATTATTTTCAAGGTTTGGTTGGTTACATTTGGTGTTTTGACAAAAGAGCCTTAGTAGGCTATGCTGCGCCAATTCTTTTCAAAGATTTTGGAACATTTAATGATTTAAGGCACCTCATTTGCACTTTCCAGTCTCTGAAATTGAGTACTAGATTATACAGTTGCACAGTATTATTCAAACTTTGTAAAAAAAAAAAAAAAACAGCTATTTTAAGTTTAAAAGAAAAAATAAACTATAGAATTTTCTCATTACAACAACCTTTTTTTTTTAATTATAAGCAGTGCAGAAAACAAAAAGGAATAGAGGTAGTGTATCATTTTTTTCTGGGCTAAACAGATTGCAGTAGAAGCAAGATAAAAGCAATCAATACAAAATAATTTCCAAAATACCATAAATTGATTAAATAAATAGCAAGATATAAAACATGCGAGTCACAAAAAGTTATTTCAAGTAATATGTTACAAACTTAAGAACCATGATTTTTACACTTTTGATGCAGGATGTAGCAAGGTGCTGAATTTGACATATTTTGGCATTCCTCCCCCTACCATTTGTTAGAAATTTTAAAATTTAAGGATTGTAGCCACACGTTTCCAAATATTCACGGTTTTCAAGCACTTGAAGATGAAATTAGTTTTTTCAAGCACTTTCCATTTTTTAAGGAACAAATCAAGCAATTTCTTTTTGGGAGTTACGGACCCACTTCAAAGCAGTGGCCCGAAGCTGTAGCTTGTTTATCTTGGGGCAAATCCAGCCCTATATGTAATTCCCTCTTACCAGCAGATTTATGTAATTTTTACGAAAATTCGTCAGTTTTTTACGGTTAAAGGATTTTTACAATTTTACCAATCTGAACGTGTGAATCCAGAAGGTTCTTCAAAATCTTTCGTCTGTAACAACACAAAATATCTAGTTTTTGAAGTCATGCAAATTGAAAATAAACATTCTGAAAAGAAAGAAAACAAATCATAACAAGTAGAACGGGGGATTGCCTTTGTTTTAGAGGTTCTAATTTAAATATAATCGTCAATTATTATAAGTGTTGCAGCTGAATGCATAGCTCGTTTAGCCTGTATTTTCATTTATATACTTGCCCAAATGGTTTTCAGTCCAAAATAGTGAATTTAGGCATATTTTCAGCACCCCAGTGCCAGCTGTACTATTTGTATTTAATGTTTTTTTTTTCTTTTCTACCATCAGGAAAGGACATTCGCTATTCTCTTCATTTTCATTGCACTATGTACTCAAAAAAGAAAATAATAATCTTTTTTTTTTTGTTTTAAGATTTTGGAAGATGTGTTGTTACTATTTAAAGTCCTCCCAAAACTGAGGTGCATTGCCCCCTATGCCCCCCCCCCTATAAGTACACCCATGCCCTTCTGAACTAGTCAAAAAAGAAAAATAATGTTTTTTTTTTTAAATTTTTGGAAGATGTGTTGTTATTACATAAAGTCCTCCCAAAATTGGGGGGCATTGCCCCCCTCTGACCCCCCATAAATCCGCCCATGCTAAGCATTGATAAAAGTTAGGGCACTTGATTTGAATGGCAAGTTACTCAAAAAAAAATTTCATGCGGAAGAATTTCATGAATTTTATTCATGACCCAGGACTGTCAGTGGTTTAATATAATCAACTCTCACACTGTTCGTACAAAATACGCAAAATCACCTTCATTTTTTTGAAATTCATGGTTTGCGAAAATAAGTGCTTTTACAGTAGATTAAAAACCTGACAGATTCATGTTTACACAGTGAACCAATTGAAATTGCAAAGAGAATTCTTTGATTGGTGAAAATTAATGTAAAGAGCAGGATTGAAGTCACAGGTTTTACTTTTTAAAACTGTAATTTTCGAAAACTTTAAAGAGACCAAAAATTATAGTCATTGTCAACTTACATCTATAAAAAGAGAATGACATTTTATATTCAGAAGGCAAAGTATCATAACTTTAACTATTTTTAAGCTAGAAGTTTTTCTTTGAATTAGGTAAAGCAGTTTCATCACAGACTGATTAACAATCAGATTTAATGTTTTAATGTTTCTATTCAGCAAGAGGCACTAACATTCTTTCTTTCAAGAAAAGTATACTCAATCTCATTTTTTCTTGAACAACAAACTTGTGACAGCTATTTTACATGGGCTGCACCACAAAAATAATGAAAACGTATGCGTTTTTTTCGTTGTACAGTAACCCCTCGCTTGTCAGGAGACAACAAAACAGCGCAATATATCAAAAAAAGCTATTTTACACATGCATCTAAAAAAATATTAGTTCATTATCATATGTGGACGATTTTCTCAATGAAGACAAAGTCTTCATTGAGAAGACTTAATGAAGAAGACTCAATGAAGAGAAAGTTGTCAACCAATTTTTCTCTTAAACTAAAAAAAAAATAATCAAAATATTTTTAATGTTTTATGGTGCAATATGAGTCGAAAGTTGCAAGTTAAAATTCATCCAATTAGGTCTGGTTAATATGCCAGTTTAACATTGATTAAAAAAAGAAAATACTTTTTTTAGAAATGTATCATTTTTTTTCTGTGATGCAACACTTTTTTTTTTTAATATAATTTTCGGGAGACAAAGGAAAAGTGCGATATAGCTGACTGAGCGATATAATGAGGCGCAATGTAACCAGGGGTTACTGTATTGTTAAAAATTTCAACAAACCTTGCATATGTTTCTTTTCAGAATAAAACCAAATAAAATTCCTTTTAAAAAACATCTTTTTTATTGTACTGTGCTCGCCGATTAACTGAATCAGTGGTTAATTGAATCAACTGCTTTAAGGAATCAAATTGCCAAAAACAACAAAATCCAGCTCTTCTGAATTAGCTGCTTTATTGAATCAGCCACTTTATGGAATCAAAACTGTTTAGAACAAAGGTGATTCAAATAAGCGACAAACACTGCATACCTGAATAAAAAGTAAAGAAAAAGCAAAAAGAAAACAAATGTCCTGGTTTTAACAAAAAAAAAACATGGAATCTAAACGTTTACAAGCACTCTCTACTTGGGAATTTCATTGTGAAAGTTAAGTACTCGGGAAACAGGAAAACTCAAATGATTATAGGGACTCATAAATTGAAATAGATTTAAATATCTAAAAGTTTTTACACTATACTGGCAGAGTAATTATAAAATCTTGAACCAAAATAGTACGTCAAACAATAATATAACTGAATATAACTTTGGCTAAATATTTTTCACTTCTCAATAAAGATAACCAAGCAACAATTCATGTTATTTTTACGAATTTCAATCTTCATATTAAGTTTTCGTTTGGCCTTAGCAAGCACCAGATTTAATATGCATTAATTGTGTGATGAGCTTCATGTAAAATATCGGTTCTACTGCATACATTTAAGAAAAGATGACAGTGTAAAGTTCTGACATCTACTAGCATAATGAAAAAAAATTAAAAAATATGAGTGTGTGTGCTATAATTTAACAAAATATTCAAAGTACACGAACCTTTTCTGGCTGTCTGTACAAGAAAAGGAGCTGGCTCTCTCACAGACCCCAAAAGAGAGAGATTGGAACTATTGCGAAATGTAGCCATGGCAACAATTTTTCTTTTATGGTTACAAAGTTTTGTAGGATCATTCCACGAAAGATCATTCACATTCCAGCTCTTAGTAGTCACTAATGGGTTGAAACTGAAAACTTGATTTAACTTCAAGGGGCACTCAAGGCCACATTTGCATGTACCTTCAGTCTGTAAATACACAGCAATTTCTTGCAAAGAATGCAGATAAATTTCACTGGGACTGCAAAGAAATAAAAGTACACATTAAAACAGCTATATAAGAATGAAATAAAATTAACCACATATACCACATGCATGTAAAACCCAAGTATTTTTCAATAGTATTTTTTTTCTTCAAATAATGAAACACTGTTTAATGTTTAGTTTTAAAATGGGAATGTTTCCTTTAGTCAAAAGTACTACTTTTAGTCACTGAAATTGGTAGAATAAACAAAAAAAAAAAAACATAGACCCAGAAAATAATTTTACTTTTCCAATGTTTGATTTTTAATTAATTTTTTTAATGACTGACTTTTAAACCAAAACTTTCACCCTGTGACGTCACAAGCAATGACAGCCATCTTGAATCAGAGTGGGTGGTTGTCTGTTCTGGCAAGATATATCACCTTTTCATGATTTTTTTCACCGAGAGCAATTTATTAGCGGAAGGGGAATTGTTAGTTGAACGAAATATTCATTTAGTGAAGTCTGGCAGTGTCCTGAAATTTTATTACGGTAACCCTAGCAATTTGCTCACTTTTGACGTCAGCAGCCAATAGTGAAAATGGCTGAATGCCGTTAAGGATTTTTTTTTTAAAGAGAGAAACGAAGTCAAAATTAAGAAAAAAGTAATTTACCCCTATGTTTTTGACCATTTTTACCAAAAATATTTTCGAAAAATGGGAAACAACCCAATTCACAGTTAAAGCATTGAGATTTATAATCAAATTCTGAGTCTAGTAGAAAAGGGAAACAAGAGATGTTTGATAGCAAAGCTTGTGTGAATCTTTACCTTTTGAAGAAAAAAAATTGGCTTTTGCGTTGAAGTTTTTTTTTTCTTCTAAGAGGCAAGGAGGGCTCTTTGAACATTAGCTTAGAAGGGGCAGGTTGCAACGCCCTCTGAAAAAGCCTGGAATAAACACAATTGATATTCTATTTTTGAAAAGGAATACATACCTAATATAGATAACTTTTCCACTTGATATCACCCGTTTCCATCCAAAAGGCACAGTTATAAAAGTTTCACTGTGCTGTACAGCTATGACAGGATGTGACGTGCTAGTTTCAGGATACTTATGGCCACTGGGATACATCTTACTATTTCCTGAAAAAGTGCTCGTTTGAACAGTAGATGAAGGGAATGCTACACAAGTGTAATCCACAAGCTTCTTGTTAGGATCTTGTGTTGTTTCACTTCCAGCTGGTGTAGGGGCACACATGTTGGTAGTAATTAGGTGGGACACGGGAGGAATTTTCTGCAAGCAACCCTCAGAAGTATATGCAACATTTAATCCAGGATTGTTAATTTGTTCGCTAGCAGCGCTAGAGCAAGGCAATGTTTTAGGAATGTTCTTATTATCCAGAGAACTTGAGCCTGGAAAGTTTCCAGGCATACAAGCTATCTGAAAAGGACTGTTCAAGACAACTGTGTTTGTCCTGACATCCTGGTTAAATGATGCCATTTTTAGCTTCCTGTGAAGCTATAAATTTTTTTGCCTCTATGTGGCATCAGAAAACAACATGCAAAAGCACACATCCCTTTTCACCAACATCATACAGTACAGTGAAGAGCAAAAATGATGGCAGCTTTTCTGTAAGTACTTCACACGATATTTGCAACCTGAAAGAAAAATGATAAAAATGTAGAAAAAAGCTGGATACATTTTAAAATAATAAATAATTGCAATCAACCAATTTCCCTAAGTCTTACCACGATTTAAAGTACCTCTGGTAAAATGCATTTGATTGCAGAATCATTCAAGCACAGACAATTTAGAAAGGCAATGGAGAAATTCAATCTAAGCAATATATTTTCGCATTAAGAAACTACAGTAGAGAGCCAATTAATTTAAACTTCTGGAAGCAGAGGAAGGCCACAAATGGAAGCTTACGTTCTAATATTTAATTAGATAGGCAGCTCAAGGAAAATTGTAATGAATGGTTACAGCAATCACTTCTTAAATTAAAGGAAAATCCTCTTTAAATTGATGGTAATAATTATTACTTTGAAAATTCAGTGATGGTAAAAGTTGCTTTGAACTATTTGGACGTGAGGAAAACTTCTGCCTCATCGGAAAGGAATATTTCCTGAACTGGTTGAATAGGTAGCGAAAAAAGAAATAAAATTCACGTGATAGGGGGTAGTTTAAAAAAAAATCTTGCCCTGCAAATTGTAAATACCAAATGTTAGGCCATAGGTAGAATAACGTTGACATGCATGCTGTGTGAGGATACATTTGATTGTAGATACTTGCTTCAGATATGTACGTCGCCCAATAATTTTTAATTAGTTTCAATACAAAACACACACACAATGGATATTTTCAAACTCTGTAGACAAAATGATAAAAAAGTTCTCTTGTTTTCATTAATACATGATTGAAAGCAAAGCATTGCATTCCTAAACATTTTACCTACCCACTGAAAAGCTTTATATACCTGCAGATTAATGAAGTTTGTTCCATATAATTCACTCTGAATAGCGGACACTTTGAATAATGGAGAGATACTAAACAAAAAAATTTTCTTTTTGAATACTTTGACAAAATTTTCAAAAAGTAGTTTCAAATCCTATTTGTGATAAACACATACGAATTTCCAGCTTTGTCCCTTCCCTTTCAGAATCAGAATAGTTCCAACGTAGCTCACGCGTGTCATAAAAGGTGACTAAAATAGACATCCAATCTAATGAGTGAGATACCGTACCGATGGATGGATAGCACCTGGGTTGTATGATGTCTTAAATGGTTTTCTCGAGGAACCGGGCAAAACCTCACTTTACTTAGCTTTGCACTCATACAGGGTGGTCGTGAGGGTGTCAACCTTTTACCACCTCCCAGTTCAAAGCTCCTATGGAGCTGGATATTGGCTCAAAGGAGAAAACCTTGCTGCTGGAAGAAGTGAGAGTACAGGTATGCAAACTACCGACTCTACAGTACGGGGGCAGAGGATACTCATTTAAGTACAAAAATTCCACAGGCACAGACAGGAGAGCAAGAGGCTGGTACAGGAGGCGAAAGTCACTATGTCAACCATTCCCGAGAAAAAAGTCTTCGGTCGGAGGTTCAACTCCTTTCCCTGAATAAACTGTTGCATCTTAATGAGTGAGGACCAGTTAACCAGTCATATGTTCAAGCAATGAGTATGGTTAAGGTTAAGATGGTGCAAGTTGTTTACATTGATTTTCAAAAAGCTTTCGATAAGGTACCGCATGTTGATCTACTTAGCAAATTAGCTGATATAGGAATAGGAGGGAAAACTTTCATTTGGGTAAAAAACTGGCTATCGGAAGGAAACAATGGGTAGTTGTAAGGGGAAATTATTCTAATTGGAGTGAGGTTTTAAGTGGGGTTCCTCAAGGATCAGTGTTAGGGCCTGTTTTGTTCATTGTTTTTTTGAACGATATTCACAAAAATATTTCTGGGAACATGAATTGTTTTGCTGATGATGTCAAAGTTATGGGGACTGTAGAAAATGAAGAACAAGCAAAACAGCTGCTAGATCATATTACGGAGTGGGCTGATAAATGGGGTATGGCTGTTAATGTTGGGAAATGTCAAGTGCTACATTTAGGGCATGGAAATAAGTGTACAAGTTATTATTTGCAAGGTTCAGTCATTAGTCAGGCAGACAAAGTTACTGATCTGGGGGTCTTAATAAGTCAGGATTTAAAGTTTAGCCAACAGTGCAGCATTGCTAGTAACAAAGCCAATAAGATGCTTGGGTTTATCAATAGATCTATTTCAAACAAATCAGAAGTTTTTCTGCCCTCATATAGAAGTTTGGTAAGACCTCGTTTGGAATATGCTGTTCAGTTTTGGTCTCCTTATCTTAAGAAAGACATTAATGTATTGGAAAGGGTTCAAAGGCGAGCTACTAGGCTAATAAATGGACTTTCTCACTTAGACTATGATTACAGGCTTAGAAGGCTAAAAATGTACAGTCTTGAGCAAAGAAGAGACCGAGGGGACATGATTCAGTTGTTTAAATTTATTAAAATGAAAGATGTTACGGGGCTGAAGTTTAGCACTGAAAACAGGACAAGGGGTCATTGTTTTAAGCTATTTAAATCTCAGGCTAACATGGATGTTAGGAAAAATTATTATTTTAGCAGGGTAGTGGAACCTTGGAACAGTTTACCGGAAGAGGTGGTAATGAGCAAGTGTTTTAAGAGGGCCGTTGATCTTCACTGGGGATTGTAAATTGACTAGGACCAGTCTAGCTGGGCCCAGAGCCTGTTGCTGGTCGTCACTTTTGTATTTGTATAAGTCTGATGGTCACTATGCCAACCATTCCTGAAAAGGTAGGAGATACCAAACATCTTTGGTCGGAGATTTCAACTCCTTTCCCTGCACAAAATACTGCACTAAATGAGTGAGGACAAGTCCACCACAGTTCTATGCTCAAGTAGTGAGTATAATTAAGACTGTTGTGAGAGAAAACTTCCTTTGGAGAAGTTATCTCACGATGACATTAACGTATACAGCTGGTCATCCAAAAGAAGAAAGATCTGATTTTCTCTGAGGATCACATGTTGAAAATGCAAAACGCTTTTTAAAAAAATAGTTTTTTTTATATTGGCACTAGTATATACAAATATTTTTTTTAAATCATCGATCCCATTTTTTGTATGGAAAGCCGGCTTTTCCCTACCCACTGACTGGATTATTTCTTACGCATCTACTTTTTCAGATGAGCAAGGTATATTTTATTACTAGAACTCAGGTTACAATGTTAAAAAGTTACGTTTGAAATAATTTGAGATATTAGCTAATTTTGAGAATGTTAACCATATACTAGAAAGTCGATATTGGTATATGGGAAAGAAGGCTCATTTAGTTCTGAACTGTTTTCTTTTAGTTTTTTTAAGCAATCACATTGCTTATTGTTCACACTTGACGGTTTTGATGTTCCTATGATTTTATTCCCCCCCCCCCCCCCCCCCCGACTCCCTCTGCAGCGCCACCGTCGACCGGCTTCACAATGCTGCTCCTTCAGCGAAAACAGTATCCAGGTTGCGTCCATATCTTACATACAGACGCATACATACACACACATACACAGACACAAACACACACGCCTACATACACATGCTTGTGATTGTGAAAAATATAATTTGAATTCCAGATGTAAAAATTCACATTAATTTTTTTGAGCAATCACAATTGCTTATTATTCTTACTTGACTGTTTTGAATTCCTATGATTTTATTTTCCCCCCGCCTTCCTCTGCTGCACCACCGTCGACCGGCCTCACGATGTGCTCCTCTAGTGAAAAGTCTCCAAGTTGAGTCCATATCCTACACACACACATATACTCACACAGACAAACACACACCTATACACAAACACACACACACGCACTCATGTCTGCACACAGACACAAACACACACGCCTACATACACACACACACACGTGATTGTGAAAAACATAATTTGAGTTCCAAGTGTCAAAATTCAAATTAATTTTTCTTTTTTTTTTTTTTTTTTTTTTTTTGTGTGTGTGTGTGTGTGTGAATAGGAGACTCTGAGAGAGATGAATGCAACAATTTCAATACTTAAAAAAGAGAAATAGATTTTTGATACGATCTCAAGATCGGTTAAATAAATATTACAGTTTGAATTAGTTCCTACCTAATCTGCATTTATCTTTATTTTATGTGAAACAAAATGATTACTGCATTTTTGGGTGCAAGTATCATGGCACATATGAGAAAAAATTTATAACCATTCAATGTGGTGGACACAACGGGTGTAGTGCTTAAGTTTTTTTTTAACGGTCTAGCACATTTTGCAAAAAATAAACTATTTTAAAAAGAACAAAATCACGGGATGCGGGAGCATCCCGGTCGCCAAGAAAACCAAATGCTTACTGCCAAGGAAACCAAATTCGCCGACAAGAAAGACGAAAGAAAATAAACGAGACTAAGTACAGTTTACACGACAGAACAAGTTGAGGTTTTCTGGGTTTTTCACTCCTCTGTATCTCAGCCTCATGAAGACCTCTGGAGTTGATTTTTAGTATACTCAATCTCTAGTGGCCCCTGGCAACGTAAACCAAAATATGATCCTCTGGACCATCAGCGGGAGGAGGAATTCAAGTTAGAAAATTGATGTTCAAAAAAGTTTTCACTTTCTTTGACAGGGCTGCATCCTGGACCAAAAAAGGAATCAAGCTGAAATTTCACACACATGTTCCTTGTGCCTTACTGATGTGCCTTTTGTGCCATTTGACTCCCCTCCTCCTCGTTTTTACCCCCCAAATTGTACCTCCCCAGGGTTGTCACAGCCCTCTGGGGGGCTATGGTAATGATTTTTTGTATACATATTCTTGGGGGGGGGGATGCATTGAGTACATATACAAAATTTCAACCCCCAGGGACATCATGGGCCGGAGTAATGAAAGTTTGAAAATCACTAATTTCCCCTAAATTCTTATGTAATTACTCTCAGCTCATAGGGTTTGTTAATCTCTGACTGCAATTGCAAGGTTAGAACAGATCTAACAGTTATTCAAAAGTAGTTTTAGGAAATGAAATTCAATCAAGACAAACAGATCCAACAGTTGCAACTAGACGTTAAATCGCGGATATCACAAATTTTCTACAGCGACTGCGCATGCGCATGGCTCATTGGGCTTTTTGTTTTAAGATTCCACGTTTGTTTATATTTAAGCAGAGAAACAAATTAATGAATAAGTTTAAAATGCTGCCCCCCTCCCCCCAGTTTTGCCCATCGAAATTTCTTTCCCCCCGTTTTTCAGTTTTGATGTATTTAAGGGGGGGGGAGATATTTTAAATGTTGGCACGAAACTGGGGTTAAACCATTATAATATTTTGCATGACATATTATATGAAACTATACGCATATGAATATGATACATCTAACTTTATAATTGAAAGCAAAAAATAGCCCTTTTTTTATTGGTTTGCTTCTTTTCTAAATTCCAAAAGATGATAATCCAGAAGACGAAATTTATTCCACTGTAAATGATGATGAATGATTAATTGAGAGGGCGTTTCTTGGGGATTGCATTGGAAGTACTCTCAGGGTTTTTAAAATTGCAGTCCTCAATGCTCATGTGTAGGACATTTTTAATGACATTAGAGCAAAAGGGGTTTGAGAACATTTTCCCACAATTTTTTCAAAACCTAAGCTTTAAAAACTCAATTCCAGACCAGCTTTGGGGACGTAAAAAGAAGGAATTTGAGTTCTCTAGTCTACCCTCAGTTTGACTACGTCCCTATCTTCATTTTAAACTTTAATTATTGATAAACATATTATGATAATACTTTCTTCCAATTTTCCTTTGCCAAACACGATTATTTACTTGGATTTTCCGTTCTAAAATTCTCAATTTATTGGCCCAATATTTTTGTTTTCTTGAAATACAGAAGCCCCAGAAAAAGAACTTTTAACATTTTGAACGAATGTGGTAATTTTCTGTGATATTTTAGGTCTCATTTATTCCACTTCATTTTATTTTAAATTCAAGAGAATGAAATATAAAGTTGCATTAGAAAAAATTTAAAAAATAAAAATACAGCCTTACAAAAATAACTTATTGCGCTAATGCGTTCTTTATTTATACGGTAGGTACATTTAAATGGTTGTCCGGATAAAGGGAAGTCCAGATTAATGGGTTTTTTCTGAAATTATTAATCAGCATTTTAATCACTTCAATTTAAAAATAACATATTGAAATTTAGCAATGTAAACCAAATTTAAAGTTTCAATGATTATCACCAAATTTATAATGCTAACTTATTTGTAGACAGAAAAATGTCTTCATGTCTGAATTCTACAAAACATTACGTTACAGTAATTAAATGAAATCTTTCCGAATATTCCACAAAGTTTCTTTTGTGATAAAGTTCTTTTTTTTTTTTTAATATTTTTGCTAGCTTACCTTTTGTCCTCAAAAAGTTTTTCATTCAAATATCGCATTCTTCCAAATGTTCTTACTCGAGAAAAAAGTTCAATAGCCTTTTTATGTGGGTCAGGAAATTGGTCTTCCAATACAGAAGAACAATTAAATGGCCTAGCTTTTGTACAATCATAAAAACACTAATGTATCTGATTTGGAAGCTTTAAATATGTGATCACAAAAAAATAAAATAATAGTTGAAAAAACTAAAAAAACACGCTTTCTTAGCAAAATGAGCTAAAAAGTGAAGAATAATCTTTGGATGATAGTAGTTGATCAATCACTTAATTTTAATGTAATACAAAAAAGCGTGGGGTGCTGTCTATTTACATTTTTGATTGGACAACAAATGGAAGAAATTCAAGACAACTGATAAGAAGCCCCCTCCCCCACGCTATTTTGTATTACATTAAAATTAAGTGATTGGTCAACTACTATCATCCAAAGATTATTTTCACTTTTTAGTTCATTTTGCTACGAAAGCATGTTTTTTTAGCTTTTTAAATTAGTATTTTATTTTTCTGTTTTTTAGTCTTATGTTGGAGAGTTATCAGGAGACGAAATTATTTAAAAACGAGTGCGAGGTAATATCTTAAAGTTAATACAAGGGCACCCCGATGGGAAGCTACTATGCGTCATCGATGTATGTTTGCGGAAATCATATTTATATTACTTTGAAAATTTGAGTTGAATAAAAGTTTTGTTCAACAGTGGTCTAATCAGCAATGAATTTCCAATTGAAGGCTCACCTAAATTTTGGCATGAAATTAGTTAAAAACAATTATATTTCATGTTCTAATTATCTTTTAACATTGGAACAAATTTTGTCTGATGCAGAAAAATTAAAGGTTTTTGTAGATATTTTTAAATAATTTTTGTGAGCATTTTTTAAAATTTCTCCTTTTTCACATTGTTGGATTTTTCCCAAAATATTGCTTAAAATTGGAGGAAACTAACAAATAAAATAGTTAATTAGTTTAAATATAGAATATTGCATTGTCATTGGGTCTGAGGTTGCGTGCCAAATTTCAAAAGAATCCGATCGCAGGAAGTGGGCGAAATTTGAGCTGCAAGATTCCGTTACAAGATACATACATAATTACAGATGAAGCTAATAAAAGGATGTTAAAAAAAAAGCTCCTAAAAAAATAGATACACGATTGAAATAATCACGATATAGTGCTCATTTTCCATCTCCCCTCTCCCATCTTTGAGTCATTGTCACATCCATGCGAATTATTAATTATTTTAAGAATGTGGATACAGTGTTCAAGAAATTGTTTAGTTAAATCTATTGAATAATATTTACAAATAAATTTCATGCATTACATCTAGATGCATTGTAATTTTACGGTTGAAGGAAATTTATTAGTCTCACAGTGCTGATACTAAACTAATTAAATATCATAAAGTTGCATTGTGACAGGGTTGAACTAAATCCTGCATTAAAAAATAACTTCGTATACCACATTTCATAAAATTTGTCTTGCTTTTTATCTTAACCTTTTTAAAATTCTTCCCCCAATTATTAATTGAAGCAGCTTCAAAGTTAGTATATTCCATAAAAAAAGCATTTCAAAACAGAAAAAAAAGGTTGTATTCCTAATTTTTTGGGTGTGTTTTGAGCTCTTTGAAAATCTTCAGGGAAAGCTTAAGTTTCCAGAACTTTTTCAGTAATTAAGGCCATCAGCACGTGAAAGCACTTTCAATACTTTCAAATATAATTACACACAAATATTTTTGATTCTGAAAAATGTGACCTTTATATCAACTTTCATAATGTGAAAGAGAGATAAATAACCTGCCAACAGATTTAGAGCAGGAGCAGAAGCTTACTTCTGAAGAAACCCTAGTCAAATGTTATGAGACATTTCCAAATTAAAATCAAACCTTGAAAACATTATTCATATCCTTATTCATAATGAGTGATTTTTAGCCTTATCTGGGAGCGGCCTTGGCCCCTTCAACTGCCTCTTCAACAACCCATTTACAGAGTAAAAATTCTTAAAATGTATTTTAGCTAAGGCATACCACAGTTCTTTGGGCATAACGCTGTGGATATTGTCCCGCGAAGTGTATCCTATGACGTCCAAAAACAAGTTTTCCCCTCTCGCTGTCCACTTGGAAGCGGACAAAAAGATCAAAGGAAAGAGCCAGAGCCCTTGTATTTTTAAGCCCTGCATCCAGTCAGAAGTCAATTGAGTTGAATGAGCCTCTAAACTGATATCATGAAACAATGTAGGAACATTTTAAAAACAACGATAAATTTTTCTGTTTCAAGGGAAAGGAAATAATTCTCTTCCCTGACTAGGAATTAAATTTGTTTAAAGTAAAACATGTGAGAAGATTCGCTATTTTTAGTGTTGGTCATTTAAATTTTTTTTTTCCTCTCCAAAAAAAATCTAAAGCTCATAAGGTTTGGGGGGGGGGGCATGGAACCCCTCTAAATTTGCCCCTGTTGGGTGGTAGTTTTGTTTCTCCATCCTTGAAGGGACTGAACAATCTCCTAACCTTCAGACTTGAGCCAATGTCATTAGATTCATGGATAGTACTAAGGATAGTACTACTCAGCTTATTTCATCACAATTGGTATGAAAACTGGTAAAAAGAGATGCCATCTTGATATTGCATATTTTCTTACAAGGAAAAGAAGTACCATTAAGGATCTAAATGACTGTGTTACAAATAGTTCTTGAGTCCACAAACAAATCAAACAGTGAAAAATTTGAGTAAAACCAAAATACTGGAAAAAATTCTTTTTTTTTTCATTCTTTATACTTGACACACTTTTAATTCAAACTTCTTTAATCACAATTTAAAAACTTAAGACGTACCTCATTTCTCTCTCTCTCTCTCTCTCTCTCTATATATATATATATATACATATATTTCATTTTAATTTGTCACTCTTCCATATAATGCCCATTAGCCATTCGCTCCCCTAAAATGATTGTCTACCTGGCTACATGTTGCCAACCATGGACTTTATTGAATTGTTTGATGTGTTGAATATTGTTACAAATCCTGTAAATAGTAATTATTGTAGGAACGTAACCTGTAAATAGTTTCCCGTAATGAATATACAACCCCTTTTCATATGGCTAAAGTATACGACCCCTATTTCCTTTTTGTTCATTGATAAAATTTGATAACGGTCTACTACTTTACAGAAGCGTGTGGAATATTTGAGAAATTTCTTTTCGGTGTCTATATAAGCCGTTAGCGATGGATAAACAAGAGAGTTTCGATTGATATTTCGAACTGAGAGCATTTTTGCTCTGTTTATTGCGAGGCATTTCGCTGTGTTGTTTTCGTATTTGGAAGTAAATACGTGTGTAGACGTTGAGTTTACGGTGTTGTGTGATAATTGCTTAATTGCTGATGAATAATTTAGCAGTTGTTGACGATCTTTCCTGTACATAGTGTAAATAAATTTCCTGTGTTTTTATCAAGAACTGTGTCTTCATTTCAAGAAAGTGGAAGTCGCACCGAATCCGTTACAATTTGGCGCCCAACGTGGGGCTTCTTCTGGACTTTCTTGGAGTAAGTGTGACTTTGGACATTTTTTTTCAAAAAGGCTTTTTTTGAATTTGGACTTTAATTTTATGGTGATTACTCGCGCAATGGATGAACAATTAAAACAACTTCTTGATGCAATCAACTCTGTTAAAAATGATATGGCGGCTAATCAAGAACAAATAAAAAATGATATGGCGGCTAATCAAGAACAATTAAAAAGTGATCTGACTGCAAGTATGTTGGCAAATCAAGACCAGTTAAAAAGCGATTTAACGGTGCTGAAAAAGGACTTAACGTCTAACCAAGAAGAAATTAAAAACGACCTTATTTCGGTAAAGACTGTGATGGAAAATAAATTTAATGACATAGAGCATCGAGTTGATGCTATTAAAGAAAAATTTGATACCGTTGAAGGCCGATTCAATGCTGTAGAAAATAAATTTGAAGAAGAAGATAGAAGATTTCATCTATTTAAAGAAGAGATCTTTAAGGACGTGGAAAGGAGATTGGCGACCGCGGAAAGCAGCTCTGTACAGTTTGGCGCTCCCACATCGGTTGCTCGACCGTCCATTAAACTTCTACATTTGATGGGAAAACTTCGTGGCAGGTTTACAAAACTCAATTCATGATAGTGGCGGAAGCGAACGGATGGGACTCTGCTACCAAGGCCTGTCATCTTGCAGCATCCCTGAGAGGTGACACAGCGGACATTCTCCAGACCCTTCCGGACAGCCAGCGCCTGGATTTCGCCGCCCTCACAGCTGCGTTGGAGCTTCGCTTCGGTGAGAAGTGCCAGAAAGATTTCAGCCGACTCCAGTCGAAGTCCCGTTTCCAGAAAACTGGGGAAACCCTGCAAGAGCTTGCGGCGGACATCGAGAGACTGTCTCATCTTGCTTTTTACGACTGCCCTGCGGATGTTTGAGACAAACTGGCACTCAACTACTACATCGACGGGGTTCGAGATCCGGAAATCCAGAAAGCTCTACGGATGGTGGATGTCAAAGACCTGAATTCTGCTGTTGTGTATGCGATGAGATACGAGGCCGCCCAAGAAGCAACCCGTGTGGATCGCCATCTAATCCGGACTCAGGAAGCTGATGAGTCTGATTCCAGGTCGTCCCATCTCGCTGAACTTAAGAGACAACTCGGTGACTTGGCAAGACATCTGAACAGCATAACAGCCCAAAAGAAACAAGAGCAGAAGTGCTGGAAATGCGGTAGTGAAGGACACCTGCGAAGGAGTTGTCCGGCTCGCCAAGCTACGCGAGGGAAGGAAATCACCACCACCAGAGCTCTGCAGATTTCCTCTTCTAGTAGTGGCAGTGATGGACTTTTCATTTACGCACATGTAAATGGGAACCCCTGCAGACTGATTGTCGACACTGGAGCCAATGTGACAATCATTAGGACAGATGTGGCTCGTGAATTTGGATTGAAACTGCTGTGGACATCGCCACGCGTAAGTCTCCAGACTGTGACAGGTGACAAAATCGAGATTGACGGTAAAGTGGACTTGGAAATAGTGTTTGGGAATGCCACCTACCATCATACGGCATTCGTCGCTAATATCATTCTCGGATTGGACTTTTTGAAGAAATATGACTTCACTCTCGACTTCAAGACTAATGAGCTGCACTCGATGAGAGAAGACATAGCCGTTTTCCCTGCAGAAAGTGATGTAAAATCCGCTCATCAAATAATAGCCCAAACAGATTTATCGATTCCCGCAAGGTCAGAATCATTAATACCTGGCTCCCTTGAAGAAAGCAATAGTTTTCGATTTGGACTCATTGAATACCCTAACCTAAGCAATAACCTAAAAGGAGTGCTGGTAGCACCTACACTTGTGGACCTTTCTAAGGATGTAATTCCTGTAAGAGTCGCCAACATGAGTGAAAGGCCAAGGAATATCCGGAAAGGTGAAGTGTTAGCAACTTGTACTCCAGTAAACTGCATCATTAGAAGAATCAATTCCCCCGAGACTGTGTCTTCTGAGTCCTTGACATCGAAGTTAATTGGGAGTGCGCCATTATCGAAAGATCAAAGAACTGCTGCGGAACAATTGGTGGACGACTTCAAGCATCTGTTTTCCTCTACATCGGAGGATGTTGGCCGTACGAATTTAACGCAGCATAGGATTTACACTGGAGAACATCCCCCTATTAAACAGCATCCAAGACGACTACCGTTCGCTAAGAAGGAAGAGGTCGAAACCCTCCTGAAAGAGATGAAGGAGAATGATGTAATCGAACCGTCATCCAGTCCTTGGGCCTCTCCCATCGTCTTGGTCCGAAAGAAAGATGGCTCCACCAGATTTTGTGTCGATTACCGACGGCTGAATGAAATCACCAAGAAAGACAGTTACCCTCTTCCACGGATAGACGACACCTTGGACACTCTTTCCGGACACAAGTGGTTTTCGACCCTGGACTTGAAGAGCGGCTACTGGCAGGTTGAGATACACCCTGATGACCGAGAAAAGACAGCGTTTACAACTGGACAAGGCTTATGGCAGTTTAAAGTGATGCCCTTCGGCCTCTGCAATGCACCAGCTACGTTCGAGCGTCTTATGGAGACAGTGTTAAGAGGACTTTCCTACGAATCCTGTCTGGTCTACTTAGACGATATCATCATCGTGGGATGCAGTTTCGAAGAACATCTGGCAAATCTTAGGAAGGTGCTGCAGAAGCTTAAGGAAGCCAATCTGAAGTTAAGCCCGTCCAAATGTAATTTGTTCCGCCGGGAAGTGAACTATCTTGGTCACATCAACTCTTCTGAGGGTGTACAAACCGATCCAGAGAAGGTATCTGCGGTCAAGAGTTGGAGTCGTCCCGAAAACATCCATCAGCTGCGAAGTTTCCTGGGACTCTGCACGTACTATAGGAAGTTTGTGAAGGGTTTTTCTAACATTGCACGACCTTTGCATAAGCTGACGGAGAGCAAGCAAAAGTTTGAATGGTCCAAAGAATGCGAAGATGCATTTCTACGACTGAAGGAGGCTTTAACATCAACGCCTATCCTCAGCCTGAAAAACCCTTCATCCTGGACACTGATGCGAGCAACGAGGGCATTGGAGCTGTTTTATCCCAAGAAATTGACGGAAATGAACATGTCATCGCTTACTGGAGCAAATGCTTATCAAAGTCGGAGCGAAATTACTGTGTCACCAGAAAGGAGTTACTGGCCATAGTGAAAGCTATAGAACACTTCCATCATTACCTCTACGGCCGAAAATTTCTGCTTCGGACAGATCATCAGGGTGGCGACAGGAACTGTGAAAAAAAGTTCCCTGACTTTTCTCTGATTTACATTACCAATGATAATGGTTTCCTTTCTTTGCCCTACTTGAAATCCATTGGATGTATGTTTGTATAAAATGCAGTATTTTAAACGTTTTAAGCAGGGTTGGCAAGGTTTTGGACACTACGGTAAAAACCAAGGTAAAAACCCTGGTTTTTACCGTCCTGTCCAAAACCCTTGTGTCCAAAACTGTCCCGAAAGTGTCCAAAACTCTATTTTTAGAAAAAACGTATTCTGTGAAAAAACATCAAAAATAAATAATAAAATGTTTTATATTGAACATTAATACAATGTGAACATTCAACTTATTTATGCAGATGATTTTAATCTAGTTACATAGAAGTTGAATTATTTATTAAAATTTCAATTTGCATGCATGAGTTTATTTATTTTGATAATAGTAACCAAATTTCCCTATGTTTACGCATGTGTGCAAATGAAAGCAGGTTTGGCAAGGTTTTTACCATCCTGTTCAAACCCCTTGAGCCCAAAAGTGTCCAAAACTATTTTTGAGAAACTATATTTTGTGGGAAAATATCAAAAACAGAACAAAATGTGTCGAAATTATTTTTTTTGACTGTAAAATATATTCATTTAATGTGAACATTCAGGTATAAATATACTATATGTAACTTATTCATGCAGCTAATTTTAGTATAGTTAAGTAAAAATTAAATTTTTCATTGAAAATTTCAATTTGTATGCAGGAGTTTTTTTGCCTCCATAAACCAAATTTTTCGACATTTATGCAAGTGTGCAATGGAAAGATTTCAAAATGTAGTGCAATAATTGACTTAAATGCAATAAATTACAATTTTTTGTAGTTACAGAATGTATTATATTAAAAATATGAACTAAAAAAGGACCAGCACAGGTTCTATAACATAAGTGTAGTCATCAATTTCTTGTTCTTTAATCTATAATTTAAAAAATAAATTTTGTTAAAACATCATGTAAAACTTATTTGCAAAAACCATTTTAAAAAAAAAAGCTTTTTTTTTCTTTTTCCTAAATATTGCACATTTAATGACATTCCTTTGTGTTATAAATGGAACTGACATTAGTTGTCTTGGTAGTGTTGTGAATTTCCTTTGATAACTCTGCCCACTGTTACATAAGGATGTTTTTACGCAATAGCTATTAGCAATTTTTTTAAGTAAAATATTTTTTAAATGAACATTTTTGAGAAATTTTTTTATTAAATACCATTAATTAAACCTGATTAATATCTATATTTATACATTGCGAATATTGCAGTAAATACGAGTTGATTAGATTACACCCCTTTAGCTTTAGCATAGTTTTGGACAGTTTAAGACAGTTTCAGACACTTTTGGACAGTTTTAGACAGTTTTGGACGGTAAAAACCACCTGTCCTGTCCTAAACCGGTTTTGGACAGTCTAAAACCCAACCCTGGAAGTTGTGTAAAGTTGTTGAACTAAAGATATATTTTTAAAAAATGCTACTTTTTTAATAAAATGGTTAGAAAAAACATATCAAGTCAATTTTTTTGGAAAAAGAACCCCTACAAAACAGTATATAATTTTTTTTACATGGAAAGATTATACAAAATTAAAAAAAAAAAAAAAACTTTACTTCCAGAAACCCCTTAGCATAAGAATTTTAAGAAACCATTAAAATCACTCTTAAAAACATATGTGTTTTATGATAGAACTAAAAAGTAATTGAAATTATTTTGAACTAAATTTTCAAACAGTATAATAATTGTTGTAAGAATAGTGAAAGAATAGAAGTGATGTAGTTATTCTTATATAACTAATTGACATATTTATGTAAAATAGATAAAACCATTTGACATCCATTCATAGGGAGCATTTCTCTAAGAACATAAGTTTTAATGAAGGAATACAGCATTTTGACAATAAAAAAATAAAGATATTTACTTAAGTACACCAGTTCACTACTTAAGCACACACTATTTCAAATGATTTCAGTATGTAACGAAAAAAAAGTTTAGATAGCTTTTGTAACAAACAACTTTGAAATGAAAGAAAAGAAAAAAAAACAGAAAGCAATTAGTTAATTTTAAAATATATAAAAGAAGAATACAACTTGGTTATAAAATAAAAGAATCATTTAAGTCTGAAGAAAAGAAAACCTTTATAATCTGCTTTAACAACAAATAGTATAACGGCAAAGAGAAAAGGTTTTTTTTTTTAAATGAAAGTTCGATTTTAGCAATTAAATTAAAAATGCGTAGAAGTAATAACTTTTAAGCATTTATCAGTATTAATTTAAAAACCAAAGATTTCTTCTTGAAATCGTGATTACAGTAAGCTAATTACTTCGAGACAATGGAATAAAGGCAAAGGAGCTAAGGCATTAATGATGGCTTCCTCTTTGCCTGTATGGTTGTTTATTTTAAGTAGCATTGAAAGCGTGAAAGGAAATTTCAAGCGAGGTAAAATAAATAACCTAACAGACACAGAAGCAATCTTACAAAGTTCATCCTGTGGTTAATAAGTAAGATTCAATACTTTGACGTTAGGGAAAAAAGATGCACAAATATGCGGCAGTGTATAATTGCACCTCATTAATTTTACTTTTTTTTTTTTTTTGAACAGATAATTGGCGGAAAATGCATAGGAAATTAGAGTACTTAATTTTGTAAAGCAAATTTAAAAAAAAAAATTTTTCTTCATAAAATCAATTTTCCCTGATTTTTTGCTATTTTTTCGAAATTCCCTGATATTTCCCTGACTTTTCCCTGATTAATAAAGTTCCCTGAGTTTTCCCTGATCTCCCTGATTTCCCTGATCTGTCGCCACCCTGATCATGCCTCATTAACTTGGCTTTTGAACTTCAAAAATCCGGAAGGTCAGATAGCCAGATGGATACAGCGGCTCCAGGAATATGACATGGAGATCAAGCATCGAAAAGGGTTATCTCACGGTAATGCTGACGCTTTATCAAGGAGACCCTGTCTTGAGAACTGCCACTATTGTTCCCGAATCGAGAAACAGTATGGAACGACTAGCCCTACCGCCTATCAGGTGACAGTGACTCCAACATCATCAGAACCTGATCCATGGAGTGATGACCAAGTTCGAAAAGATCAACTTGAAGACCCCAACATAAAACCAATTTTGGAGTTCATGGAAAGTGAGTCGGCGACCTAGCTGGCAGGACGTTTCCATCTTCAGTCCTGCAACAAAAAGATTCTGGGCTTTATGGAACTCGCTCCATTTACGGAACGGTGTGCTACACCGAAAATGGGAATCTGACGACGGCAAAACATCTAGGTGGCAGTTACTACTTCCCCGATCAAGGATTTCAGATGTTCTGAAAGAAATACATAGTAGTGCGACTGGAGGACATTTTGGTGTCTTGAAAACCCTCAATAAAGTTCGGGAGCGCTTCTTCTGGAGCAAGGCGAAGGATGACGTGGAGAAGTGGTGCCATTCTTGTGACGCCTGTGCTGCTCGTAAAGGACCGAAGAAGAGAAGCAGAGGGAAGCTACATCTGTACAACGTTGGAGCTCCTTTCGAACGAACTGAGATCGACATCCTGGGTCCTCTACCAAGAACTGCTGATGGGAACAAATACATTCTTGTTTCCATCGACTACTTCACCAAATGGCCGGAAGCATATCCCATTCCAGATCAAGAGGCTACCACCGTAGCAGAGACTCTAGTTCAACATTGGATCTCGAGATATGGAACACCTTTGCAGATTCATTCCGATCAAGGGAGGAATTTCATCTCTGCTGTGTTTAAGGACCTATGTCAAATTTTCGGAATTGAGAAAACTAGGACAACACCACTACACCCACAATCGGACGGCATGGTGGAGAGATTTAACCGCACAATCCTGAATAATCTCTCGCTTATGGTATCCAGAAATCAACAGGATTGGGACAAGAAGCTACTTTTGTTCCTGCTGGCCTACCGCAGTGCTGTCCACGAGACTACCGGATATGCCCCATCTCAGATGCTCTTCGGACGAGAGCTTCGGCTACCTTGTGATCTCGTCTTCGGTCGTCCTCCAGATGCGCCTGCATCGCCTGAGGAGTACATCCAGGATCTCCAGGCCCGGTTGGAAGACGTTCATAACTTCGCACGAGAGCGAATCAACATCGCGGCGGAGAAGATGAAGACCCGATACGACACAAGGTCTACTGGACATGAATTCAACGAAGGCGACAAGGTTTGGTTATGGAATCCCATCCGAAGGAAAGGTCTGTCACCCAAATTGCAGTTGCATTGGGATGGACCCTACAAAGTCCTTAACCGACTGAATGACGTCGTAGTGAGGATCCAAAAATCACCTAATGCGAAACCTAGGGTTGTACATTATGATCGGTTAGCCCCATACTACGGCCATAGTTCATGAGTATTACGTAAACAACCATGGTTGATAACATAAAAGTTGTAGATAAATTTTTTTTTTGCTTTTAATGTTTAGTAATATTTCTTGTTATTATTGTGTTTTCTGTATCTGTTAGTTATTAATTAATGTGTATATTTGTAAACTTGTGATAGAAGTTTGGCACCCTTTCTGGGGATTGTACTGCCCGGGACGTGCAGTTCTTGGGAAGGGGGCAATGTTACAAATCCTGTAAATAGTAATTATTGTAGGAACGTAACCTGTAAATAGTTTCCCGTAATGAATATACAACCCCTTTTCATATGGCTAAAGTATACGACCCCTATTTCCTTTTTGTTCATTGATAAAATTTGATAACGGTCTACTACTTTACAGAAGCGTGTGGAATATTTGAGAAATTTCTTTTCGGTGTCTATATAAGCCGTTAGCGATGGATAAACAAGAGAGTTTCGATTGATATTTCGAACTGAGAGCATTTTTGCTCTGTTTATTGCGAGGCATTTCGCTGTGTTGTTTTCGTATTTGGAAGTAAATACGTGTGTAGACGTTGAGTTTACGGTGTTGTGTGATAATTGCTTAATTGCTGATGAATAATTTAGCAGTTGTTGACGATCTTTCCTGTACATAGTGTAAATAAATTTCCTATGTTTTTGTCAAGAACTGTGTCTTCATTTCAAGAAAGTGGAAGTCGCACCGAATCCGTTACAATATATTTTTATAATTGCATTTAAAAATGTGTAAGGGATGTTATACATTCACGTTGAAACGTACGTTACAAACTTGTGTAACGTCTGTTACATGCCTGTTTCTGCATGGTTTTTATTATTATCAGTTAAATTTTTGGAATTATATTTTCCTTGCCCTTAAAATGAAGAAAATAATCAAGAACAAAACTTTTTAAAAAATGTTTCACAATGTGAGGAGAATTGATATACTTTTATGTAACGGATGTTACATATAATGCATGATATCATAATTAATTTTCCCCCTAACTAGATTATTTATGTTCGAAACAAGCCTAATAATGGTTTTATTTAACTTTTATAGTCTTTATCAATATTAAATTTACTCCACTTAAATTTAGAAGCATAATTTGCATTCATAATAAGGTACAAAAATGATAATTTTACTAGCTAAAAAACACAAAAAAATAGACATTTTACTATCTCTTCCTAACTTAAATAAATCTAATATGAGAAATACTAGATTCTTGTTCTAGGGATTATAAGCTTTCCAATGATATATAACTCTTAGGGATTTGTCAAAATTGATTTTCTGACCTCTTGGTTTCATTTTAGATGGAATTCACCATATGCTAATTTCACTCTATGCACAATACTTTAATTTGAGCCGTGCCCATAGTTTCCTAATAGGTAGACATACCCACTATGCGCCCTTGTAAATAGTGCACTGATTTTTTTTTTTTTTTTTTTTGCTTTAAAAAACGTTTCAAACGTACATTTCCACAGCCCTTACTTAGATAATCTTAATAACAGAGAATTATGGATGTTCCTCAATTGTATTTTAAATTTGAGTAGAAAATGTAATATTATCAGCAAAAATACCTTTTGTCACTATTATTTCAATTGTTCATTTATATTTACCAGGGGG
The DNA here is from genome assembly GCF_026930045.1 of Uloborus diversus. NCBI lineage: Eukaryota > Metazoa > Arthropoda > Arachnida > Araneae > Uloboridae > Uloborus > Uloborus diversus. Next base: position 219,082,539 of record NC_072731.1, on the reverse strand, counting down.
TCTGGCCAGAGGATATTTGGGTCCGTTAACAGACCCTTCACAAAAATCTGACCAACCAAAACGGACCCTTCACAAAAATCCAATCAACCAAAACGGACCTTTCACAAAATCCCGATCAAACAAAACGGACCCTTCACAAAATTCTGATAAACAAGATCGGATCTTTCACAAATTGCTTATTGAAAGAGCAAATCTGAAAGTAAAATAACGCATATTTCTGTGTATAAACCGCATATTTCTGTGTATAAACCAATAATTTTTTGAACCTTTTTTTAAGTCAAATTAGAGGGATCAGATTATAATATATTGATATTTAATATAATATATTTAATATTTAATATAATACTGATATTTAATATAATATTTAATATAATATGTATTGATATTTTTTTTCAAAATCTGCTAATTTTGAAGAAAAAAAAAATCGGCACTCTTGCAATGCTCCTTCAAGCAATAAATAATTCTAACTGCCAAATAAATATAATGGTTCTTTGTTTTATCACAGCTAATTAGCAGTGGTCCTGTTGTAAGCTTTTCTGAAAAGGCATTGGTAAGCACTTTTCTCCCCTCTCATGATTTAATAAACAATAATAATATATATCTGCGAAATGAACTTAGAACTGCAAAGGGATAGTAAGGGTGGGGGGAAAAATATGATCGCTTCAGATAGGGTTACCAACTTCAAAATTATCACCACTTAGTGTCTGGCGTTGAACCTTTATAATGACTTGATTAGAAAATATTCCCATCATTTTACCAGCTTGTCAATATTTGCGTTTTTACAGTGGGTGTGGTGCGATGTTTAATTGTTATTTTGGGAGAAAATTATATGGGTTTTGAATTTTCGATGCTAACAAGGATGATTAACTTTAAATAAACTCTTTTAATTACCGTTTCTTTTTTCTTTAGATGTCTACATTTTGAAGTATGCAATCTTTTAACATCCGATATGAGAATCATATTTTGTTCTTTTTTCAAGCTAACATCGCTTTATTAGGATGCAAATAAATGAAAAGTCTTTATTTCTGTTAGAACTCTCATTTCAAGTTTTTAAAGCAAAATTCCATTTTCTGTTATTAAGTCAAAAATTAAAATGCTGAATTGATGGTTTATTTTATTTATTTATTTATTTACTTCAACTGTGTCCACAGATATTAATGAAATGTTTATCATAGGACTCTAAAATGCAATTTTAAAATAATTTTATTAAAAATATTTCTTTCACAAACTGTTTTTATACTTTTGATGCCTTCACTTTGAGAATTGCGATCTCTTTGCATCCGCTACGGGAATCCGATTTTTAGAATTTTTGAAGATTGTTACGCTTTGTTAAGAGGTAAACAATTAAAATATCTTTTTATTTTTGTTAAAATCAAGGAATTTATAAGTTTTAAACGAAATTCTGTGCTTTTTAAGAGTGTCTTGGGTCAAAAAGTTAAATGCTGAACCCTATTCTGAATTTTATTTTATTAATTTATTTTTTTGTTACAATTATTTTAAATACTGTACCGAAATATTTCTAGTATAATTTAACATAATGTAGAATGGTAGATAAATATTGATACTTGAGAGAGCGATGTCCCCCCCCCCCCCCCCCGCCAAATATCAGACCACTCCAGAATGATTTTCTCGACATAGAAGAGGAAAACACTCAACTTTAAGTTTAATTGATGCAGTTTGTGCCATCTCTACATTCTAAAATTTCGTTTTAGCAAAAAATTTTTTTTTGCAAAATTATTTGATTTTTCACAAAATTAATTCATTTTTCACAAAATTATTTGATTTTTCACAGAAAACGGACCCTGTGAAAAATCCTGGACAGACCCCTGTTTACTATTTTAATTTTTTTAAACTACGAAGAGTTTGCCTTTTTCTTCGTTTATTGCATGGTTAAAAGGAAATTGGTGGCCCCACTTCTGAAAAACTGGGGGGTGTAGCATCCCCCCCCCCCTTCCATTCAGTGAAGGTCGGCTTAAATTACATTTTCCCCCGAGCTTAAATTTCAAGAAGCTGGCGGTGCACTCCATTTTAACAAAAAAAAAAAGCCCCTACAACTGCATTTTTGAAGCTTCAGTTTCAAAAAATTTCGGGGGGATGCCCTGATGCCCTCCCCCTGCATCTTTCTTCCCTTTAATATCACCATAAATGGTCTAAAACTGCATTTTTCAAACTACAACTTTCAAATTTTTCCCGGGGGAGAGCCTCCTGGAGCCCCCCCCTTACCTATCACAATCATAAATAACTCACAACTGTGTGCTTGGAGTTTGAAATTTGAAAAATTATCGGGGGATGACCCCAAGTCTCTTCTTAACGTAGCATCACCATAGATCCTTTAAAAACTGGGTTTTTCAAACAACAATCTCGAAATATTCCCAGAGGAGGAGCACCCGGACCCGCAATCCTGAACACTATTAACTACTTAACATTGCGATTTTTTTTTTAAATTAAAATGCAATAGAATTTAAATTTAACATCCCAGTGTTTTTCTTTTACATTAAAATTAATTTGAATGTTATAAAATTAATATGAAACAATTTAAATTAATTTTTACTGTGACATTGTAACTTTCATTCAATGTAAAAAAAAATTGCTAGTTTACCAATTACATTTGTCTACTATTCAGTTACTGAATATTAAAGTATTCAGCTGATTCGGGTTGCCAGCCAAACATAAAATAAAATATTTGGTGCATTCCAGGGCTTGAAAATTATATTGCCCCACATGCTCGGGGCATGTAAAAATTACGTTTGGGAATGAATCTTTTACTCTTACATGTCCAGCCAGGCATGTAACTTTTTGATCAAATATTTTTTCCTAAAACTTCATTATTTCGTATTTTATTAAAAAATTACCATATCCTTACTTGGTGCTCAAAATTTATTTCAAACCCTACTGCTAAGATGGTTTGCTGTTTCCGGTTTACATGGAATCGATCCTTCCAGTTATATAATTTAAATTTTGTTAAATGTAACGACTGCTTATTATGTACTATTTATTCAAATTATTTTTCTTAATGATTTATATAAAAATAATTCGTCTCATTAATGCTGTACGACAAATTCAAATGCTTTTATTGATTTCAATATGGAAAACTGGGCATGTAAAAATTCAGGCATATATCTTTTAGCCAAATATGCCCGACAGGGCATGTAAAATTTGAAAGATTTTTCTAGCCTTGGTGCATTCTATATTTTTTAATTTGAGGATTGGGGAAGACTTTAAGACTTCGTTAAAGTTTAATTTGGTGCTCCCCTAGAAGCTAATATTCTCAAAAAATCAGTATTGAGAGAACATTCCTAACTCGTCTCTCAATATATGTGATAACAAATTCACCATCATTCATAAACAAAATGCATTTTTACCCATCAAGATGCAACAGACATGAGCCGCTATTGTTAAACAACAATTAGAAAATGCATTACACTATGCCAGTGTTGCCTACAGTTTACAAGTCACATGTGGCTCACGAAATAGATACATCAGGTGCATTGATAAAATAAGCATTTAGTAATGACGACAGCATTTTTGTCTTGCAATAAAGTCAAACCCTGCTATAACATACCAAGGATATATTGCTGTTTCCTGGTTGTAGCGAACCTTTTAAATGATTCCAACTGAAACCCTATGCCGTTAATGCATTTTCAAACGCTTGTCCAAAAATTTCTTTAATTTTCAGCCATGTCCCAGTTATGTTCCTTAATAATTCTTCTAGAGGCAAACATCATCTTCTGCAATAGTTAGGGGGAAATTTGGTACGTTGGACCATGGGGCCTGTTGGACCTGTCTCAATTTTTTTTTTTTTTTATCACCAACAAAATGTCCTACAAATCCTATAATACAGGACATTTTTTTGAGAATTGCCCTAGTACAGTTATATTGAACAAATTTTATTCCAGAAAGTTTTATTTCAGTAGTAGGATAATTTTCAGAAAACTGTAACTATTTTTTTTTAATGGTTTTTATCAAGATTGCAGTAAAAAAATTGAACTCCTTTCTAAAAGTAACTTCTTTTAGTTCACAATAATAGGCAATTTTTTCATTTTTTGTCAAAAAGAAAAAAATTATGACATCACTTCTTCAAACTAAAAAGGTGTGGTAGGTTGGTCATCTCTTTGTGGGGCACGTTGGTCCGGGCCAACCTTTCCCATATTATTTAAAAACTTATTTTTTCTCTTAAATCTCAATAATTATAACAATATTCTAAGTTTTTGCATATTATACATTCATTTCATGTTACACATGTTTTGAAATTATAGTAATAATAAAAACTTAGGCAAAAAATCAGATATATTTTATAATTATTTAACAAAAATTATACTAAATTAATTTTACCAAAAGATTTACTTCATATCTGCACTTTTTTAGTTTATATTTTCAAAAATTTTTGCAAACATGTTTTAAGAGTAAAATAAGCAATACATGCTATAATAAAGTTCCTGTATTAAACTTTTTTTTTGCTAAACCATCATTCCTACATAGAAACAATATAAAACAAAGAACTGATTAAAGGAATACAAAAATATACTTTTACTTAACGATTATCTAATTTTGATTTTAGAACAAAAAAAATAGAACTTCTTTTTGGAGTTATTTCATGCAAGGCAATGAAGAAAAAAAGAGCTTCCCCCCTAGCAAATATTGATGTAACTTTGCATAAAAGTAACATATATGACTTATCCTTCCAAAACCCAATTCAATAAAAGTGCTACTTCTGAAGCTCAAGAAGTAGCGCTTTTGTATTCCTAGATATCATTTAACAAATCTTTAGCTTACTTGCATTAATTGTATCATAAATATTCAATAATCGATTCTTATTTTGATTTTTAAAAAAATAATTGTGTATGTGTACTAATTAGAGACGTACCGAGTACTCGGTAACTACTCGGTACTCGGCCTACTCAGCCAATTTGCCGAGTACTCGGTACTCGGCCAAATTCTGATCAGATACTCGGCCAATACCGAGTAGTTGCAAAAAATTGAATATTCTCCAAGGCAGATTAAAATTTATAAAAAAAAAAGAGCAAGCATTGTATTCTGCAATCATTTACAATTAAAATTTAAAGGTCAAATTTAAATTTTGAGAATAATGAAGTTTGTAATGCTTTAATGGAATAACTCTTTATTTTAATGTCCCCAAAGTTAATAAAACTTATTTTTTAAAAATTATGCAAAAAAGGTAAGTATAGAAAATATGGAATTTTTATATTAAAAATGAATTTTTGCTACAAACAAAAATTAGTTATAAAAAATATAAAAATATCTTTGCTTAAAAAATAAAAGGAAATAAAACAACGTTAAAAGTACAGTGCAGGAACACTGCAGACACGTGTTTTGGCATTACAATGAATTCCTTCTACAATGCACAAAATGGGAGCTCGTGGATTTAAAGGCATCCGACAAAAGTCGGATTTTTTTTGTAGAATGTCTTTACATTCTTTAGCTCACATGTTATGCACTGAAAAAGACGTTCCTTGTAACGGGGAGGGGGGGGGGCAGAAACACGTGTCTGAAGTGTTCCTGCATTTGTTGTATTAAAAAAATTATTTATGTTTGGCGGACTAAAGCTATAATTGATTGGTATACAGTGAAACCCCTCCTAACGGACACCCCTCTTATGCTGACAATTTTTAATTCCCCAGTTCCAATGCAAATAACATTATTAAACCCCTATCCTGCGAACACCTCTCTGTTGCGGACAAAAAAAATTGTCCTGTTCGTGTCCGCATTAGAGGGATTTTACTGTAATTTTTTTTAATTCCAACTTGATTAATCATACCTTTTATTTATTAATTTTTAATTTTAAAAATAATTTTTTTGTAAAATTTTTGACACAAACAAAATTGTTTATATAATGCGTAATTGAATTTCAGCAGGAATTTAGTTTTAAAAACTATTATATGGACAAGGAGGTCTATACTACTATTAAAATGAGTTCAAAATTCATCACATGTGTGTCGGTGGTTCTTCTTAAAAAGTAATTGGTACTTGGTAACTCGGCCGAGTAGTGAAAGGCCGAGTACTCGGTAACTCGGTACTCGGCCGAGTAGTGAAAGGCCGAGTACTCGGTACTCGGCTACTCGGTACGTCTCTAGTACTAATGGTGAATGCTAATTGCCATTTTTAAATAGAGATGATTTATCAATTAAAATCAATTTAATATGTTATATTGATCTTTAAACTTTATATTTTTTTACTCTACACACAACAGAGAATATGGTAGTTACAAAGTTTGACAGTATTTATCACTAAAATTACAAAAAATGTTGTTTGAGTTATGCGGTCCAACGTGCCCCATCAGGCGGACCAACATATCCCACCTGTGGGGCATGTTGCTCCACTTTACTAGGTTCCGAGGTTCCGTTTAAAAATTAATTTAAAAAAAAGTTCATCAGTTCAATACTTCCGAAAAAAATCTGTGGTGTTGAGAAGTGTTTAGTGAAACTTATTGTAGAAAAACAAACTGTGCATTAAATTTTTTGTCGAGATAAACAATAAAAGTAAATTAGCGGACCAACGTGCCCCTCCTCCCCTTACCATTTTTCACCAGAATAGGCCAGTTCAAACCATGCCTCACCTATTGCTCCTCTGACAATACTGTATTGTGAACTTCACACGGACAGTAGGCTAAATTAGGCAAGGGAAAAAAATTCTCTAGGTCAGATTAAGTTAAATTTATTCTAAAATTCGAAAGCAGTGAAAGTTTATTCTATGAACTTGTAAGAAATTCTTCCTTCATAAATTTACTGTAGCCACGTCAGACAGAATAGTTATGATAAGGCAGCTATCAGTGTTTTGAGCAACGTTTTTGAATGACAGAAACTAGATAAAACGGTTGTAGATTTATTTACAATATAGCTGACTGAAAAATCAATGAACTGTACATTTAAGCTTTCAACCGAAAATAAAAAATTTCTTTCCTTATTATGGATGAATAAGCTTAGATACATTTCTATAATTTGTTAATTACTAAGTGCAAAAGTTAATGCTAATATTTTACTTAATTTTATCCAGTCACTAGTAGAAATACTACGGAAATCGGGTGTAGCGAACCCTTGGTTATAGCGATATCCTAAGCCAGTCCACTGAGAGTTTGTTATAGCCGGAGTTGACTGCGCTGTAACTTTCCTACCTTTTCAATGCTTTTTCACGTAACTCAGAAAAAAAAATCAAATGTTTAAATTTATTTATTGAAATCTACTTAGTATGTCAATAGCCACAGATTTATGTCAATTAAAAAAAAATTTTGAGCCCTAAACCATGTTTTTTAGTGGGGGGGGGGCAGGTTCTAACGTTTAAACTTGCCTAATTTTTTTCTTTTGTTCAATAGAATCTTCTCCTTCCTTGAAATAGTAAGTTATATGTTTTAGTTTGCACTTTAATCCATTTTATCACTTACTGCAAACTAAAACTTGCAACTCGCCAAACCAATTGATGCCTACCTTTAACGGAAAAGTAGTTTTGTTTTGTGATTTAAAAGTTTATTGATCATGAATTAGCTACTATTGAATATTGAAAACTAAGTTTCAAAAATCTGTCAACTAACACTTCCTTGGTGATTAGAAATTATTTTTTAGAATCAAAAGATATTAAACTTTCCAATAGTGTTTTTCATAAATGTGAGTTTCTTAATTGATATTTAAAAGCCTTTTGAATAAATTTTTCCCTTTGTATTTTTGGTTTACTTATATGCATTTGACTCTGAAATACAAGCATGTCATTAAAATCATTTCAGATTTCAAATTTAAAAAAAATCTACTTTTTTATCTTCATTGCTAAACATTTGTGGCTAGCAGTTTTAATAACAGCTCCCAAAAACACCAGAAAATTGACATAATGCAACAAAAATGCTATTATCTCTTTAAAAGTACCTAAAATATTTTGTACTATGCCTTGTCATATTTATTTCAAATATTATTTTCATAGCATAGCTTTCAATAATAATTATTTCCAAACAAAAAAGAAAACGCTAAACTTGAGTTTATTTTTGATTATTTTGAGTGCGGTTAAAAAACGGAAACGTACTATTTAATCAATAACTCGACACTCGATCGATAATGTTCAAAACATTATAATATGCATAAAATTAATCAACATGGTTCTATACATATTAAATTAGCTAAAAGGTAAACCAATGAGAAAGTATAAAGTGAAAAAAAAATAAATAACAAAATTTAAATGTCCTTGCCAAATGTAAACATATCAGAAAAACAAACAAATCCTTTTAAATAGTCATAAATCAAGCAGTTTAAACGTTTCAAAACACATACTCCAGAAATAATTCACAATTAGAAAGCGATTTGCAGCTTGGGTTAAAATACGTAATTGAAAGTAATTCTTTAAACATCAACTCATTCGCTAAATAGCTTTAACCATTAGCAACGCCACATGGTCAACGAGCTTAAAACCACTCAAGAAAAAAATGTAAACATTGAACAAAAAGTACCTTTTTAATAATTCTGCGGAATCATCAAAAGCTACAAATAAAAACACATCCAAACAAATTCGCGAGTCTTCAAAACCAGTTACGCTACAAAGCATTTTTGCGCAAAAAAAGTGCTCATTGAAAATAGGTTACTTGAACAAAAATAATATTTTCCACATAATGCATTCTGATTTTGCTCAATAAATGTATTTTGAACAGGTTAAATATTTTTTTAACAACAAAGGGACTTACTTGAACGCATGCAGTAATCAATTTTTTGAGCAATGAAGACGTAAACAGTAACTCCATTGCTTCTGTGTTGTCCATAGCCTTAGGCTTGGCGTACTTGTATCACTCGACCAATGACTATCACACCTGTGACCCTCGGACGGGGAAGGTCAATTTGTTTGAATCATAATTACACTATACATTAATCACCATATTGTCAAAGTTTGAATCCATTCTTTAAAATCGAAAACAAGCTTGATACTTCAAGGCGCTAGTTGACATCGATCCACAAATTCCATGAGTTATTTCTATTCAACATTATCAGTTACAAAGTCTACCCAATAGCCTGAATAGGAAAAATATGGCTCTTTCTCCCAGAATTCCTTTTGATTACTCTCGAACTAAGCTGCATGACGTCAGATGCATAATCATAGACGGAGCTTTCGTTGACGTGTCTTCAAGAGTATAGTTACGTTTACTTTTACTGTAAAAGACTGCAACGTGGTGCGTAAGCTGTTGGAATTCATTCCATTGATCGGCAAAGTTCAAAGTAAGTGTCGGAACATTAAGAAATACAATTATTTACTTTTCCTGAAACCTCTTTTACAAATTAATGATAATCTTTAGTTTTTTCAAGGGATAAGATTTTTTGAAACGTATAAAAACTTGGTGAAATGTGAATCACCCCATTAATTTTTCTAAAAAAAAAACTGAAAAGTTTCAAATTATTGATTTAATATTTTCAACCGTGTTTTCTTTTTTTCTCTCTCTCTTTTTTTCTGTTTTTTATTCCAAACTAGTAAAAATGGTTGAAAATTAATAGTCATCCGAAAATTATGGTTTAAGCCCTTTAAAGTATGTATTTTATTTCCTGCTCAAATTTATATACTGCCTCGTAATATATAAATATATTCTTTTCTATTACATTTTCAAAATATCACTTATTTGCCGAGTCCTTCACTGCTGTGAAAACATAAAATCTTCAATTAATTAAATTACAAAAAAGAAAAAAGTCGTGCACGTCTTATAGAAATCGGGCGGCAAAGGAATATAATAACAAAATGAAAGCACATAAAACGTGCAAATTTTATGGTATGTCTGTGTATAGTATCACACTCGTCTTTTTTATTCTGAAAACGATCTCTATCTTATGGTTTTATCAATTTTTCTCCCCCCCCCCTCACATTTCAAAAAAAATTTGAATGGGTAAAATTTGTAATAAACTGCTTTAGTTACAGAAGCATGAACATATAAATTATTGCCTTTTTCTGTGTAGTTTTACAATAATTCCATAAAGGCAGCGGTCCGCAACCTTGTTCCCCTTGCAAACCCCTTCAAAAATCCAAAAGAAGTTGACGAAGGTAAGCAATAAGGCTATAAACAGATTACTTTTTAGGCTGGCATCTGAACCTTGAATCTGAAATTCCTTTCACTTAGTTGCCTTTCTATTAACCCTTTCCCAGAAAAAAATATTGAAGTCACACAAACATTGTTCCAAACTAGAATGGTATCAAAAAAATGACCGCATTTTTAAAAAAACCAAAGGTACTCGGAAGTTTTGCTCAAATATCCGTCATTTTTAGTCATACTCGAGTCATACATCATGTCTGTCAATTGATTTGTCTCTGTGTGTTGAAATTCCTAGTTTACGTAGAAAATGTTGTCCAAAAAGGGTAATAACATGTAAAATGTCTCTTTCTGATGCAAAAGTGCATTTATCTAATTAAATCAGAAGCCAATGGATGATCTGTAAAAAATACCTTTCAGAGAACCTTCTCAGATTTGTCTTCTTGAAAAAAACTGCATGTCCCGCTGTTTGATAACGTACTTTAATCAGTTGAGTGCTGAAAAAATTTCATTGTCCTTACGGCAGTTCAACTATAAGGTCAACCGGATGATCAAATTTTTTTTTAAATGATTAAAATTTGATGAAGGTCAACATCTTGAGCATTATCAAACCATATTTTGCCACTCTTTAAGAAATTCATTTTTCCAAAAGATAGTACTGATATTATGAATTATGATGAATAACCATTTAAATACACAATGTACAGAAGGGGATATTGCAAATATGTGTAAAAATATATAATTCATTTTTAAATAAATGAAGAATTCCCCTAGGGCACATTAAGTGCTTTGCCTTATTTTAAGCACCTTATCTGGATTTGGAACATTTTCTTGATATTGCAGTCTGAAAAGTATATGGTGCCAAAACTTTTTCTCATCTCATATGTTAGTGATTTCAAGGAGTAGTCCGTTTCTATGTCTTGCTCTTAATCCTTGTGATTGTAAACTTTACCTATTGCTATTAAATTCAGAATTTCCTCGTGAGTCAAGTGTCCTCCTTGCAAATAATAACTTGTACACTTATTTCCATGCCCTAAATGTAGCACTTGACATTTCCCAACATTAACAGCCATACCCCATTTATCAGCCCACTCCGTAATATGATCTAGATCCTCTTGCAGCTGATTTGCTTGTTTTTCATTTTCTACAGTCACCATAACTTTGACATCATCAGCAAAACAATTCATGTTCCCAGAAATATTTTTGTGAATATCGTTCATAAAAACAATGAACAAAACAGGTCCTAACACTGATCCTTGAGGAACCCCGCTTAAAACCTCTCTCCAATTAGAGTAATTTCCCCTTACAACTACCCTTTGTTTCCTTCGGTCAGCCAGTTTTTTACCCAAATGAAAGTTTTCCCTCCTATTCCTATATCAGCTAATTTGCTAAGTAGAGCAACATGCAGTACCTTATCGAGAGCTTTTTGAAAATCAATGTAAACAACATCTACAGGCTTCTTATTGTCCAAAGCCATGGTAACTTTGTCATAGAAATGTAATAAATTAGTTGCACAAGATTTGCCTTTCCTGAAACCGTACTGAAAACTAGTCAATAGATTATTAGTCTCTAGAAAATTTACTATCTTAATTTTTATCAATGTTTCAAAAATTTTGCAAACCACCGAAGTTAGACTCACAGGTCTATAATTTCCCACACTCCCTTTAGACCCTTTCTTGAAGAGCGGTGTAATGTTAGCCAGCTTCCAGTCCTCTGGCACTGTCCCCGAGTTATAAGAAGCATTGAAAATATTTAAGATTACATCTGCTAATTCCTCCGCACATTCAACTAAAATTTTTGGATAAATATTATCAGGTCCCAGAGCCTTAGTCTCTTTATTTTTTTTCAAATGAAGTAAAACGTCATCCCTGGAAAATACAAAGTCCTCAAGCTGTACTATAGCTTGTGTCTTGTTGGTGTCAACTGTTGAGATACAGTTATCGTTAAAAAACACTTGAAAAAAAGTTATTAAGAACATTAGCAATATCAGTATAGTCCTGAATTAAAATTCCGTGCTGAACAACCAGTGGCCCAATATGACTATTTCGAACTTTCCCCGAATTAGCGTGTGCAAAAAACCTCTTGGGATTCTTGTTTATGTTATCTGCCAGTCTTTGCTCCAACTCTCTTTTCTAAATCCGTACCAAATACTTAAATTTACGCCTTGCCTTACAATATTGGAGCCTATCTGCACTGTGACCAGTTTCTCTAAACCTATGAAAAGCAGCTTGCTTGTAATTTAAAGCGTCTTTAGTTTCCCTGGAGAACCACATTGGCTAAATTTTAGTGTTGACACCTTTTCTCCTAAAAGGAACATGATCCCCAACCGTTTTCGCCAGCTTTTCCTTAAACGCTGCCCACTGAAGATTCACATCGCAATTGTCCAATCCAGAAGAAAAAACTGCTTTCAAACTCTGCCTAAGTGCCACAAAATCAGTATTTCTGAAATTGGGCACAAACCTAAAATTGTCTACTTTGTGCGTATCAAATTTAATCCCAAACCTAATACTGTTGTGGTCACTGTCTCCAATGTGTTCCCCTACACATAACCCCTGACCAGAACCTTCCATATCACAGAAAACTAGATCCAAAATCACGTCCTGTCGAGTACCCTGAGTTACAATTTGATCTAAAAAAGTCGCCAATTACTTTCAAAAATTCCTCTTCTCTGCTATTACTATGGTAAAAATTATTCCAATCAATTCCTGGAAAATTAAAATCTCCCATTATGATGACTGACCCCTTGCTTGAAATGTCACTAATAATACTAAACATCTGTTCATCTTAACCCTGGCTTAAGTTGGGTGGCCTATAAATGCTCCCTAACGTAGTTTATTTCCCTTATTGCTCATCAACTCCAGCCAAATCATATCAATCTCATTAGGTTTATCATTAATTACTAACTCATTGCAAGTTAAAGTGTCTCTGACATATAATAAAACCCCACCACCTCTTTTACCTACTCTATCTTGTCTAAACAAATTATATCCAGCAATAGATAATAAATCATCACTTTTGGTAGCCCATGTCTCAGTAACTCCAATAATATCCAACCTCTCATCTATAATTATGCTTTTCAATTCTTCCATCTTGTTCCTAATACTACGAGCATTTGTATAAAAAACCTTAAGTAAGCCCATCTTACTTTTATTTAATGCTGCACGATTATTTGAATCCCAACTGTTAAAATCTTTTCTCTTATTAGCCACCCTATTTCCGTTTCTACTAAAATCCAAATAGTTAATACCCTTTCGAATTCTGCTCCTGAAACCATGCCCCCCATTCCAACTTAGTTTTTTGATTCTGAAGCCTCTAAAACCAAACCACTAACCATTTTGACCCCTATAGAGCTCAGATGCAGGCTATCCCTAGCAATCCAATCACGTTTACATTTACTCCACACATCAATAAACCTGATACTACGCTTAATGCAAATTTCCTTGAGTATCAGGTTCATACACCTAGCCCGTTGGTTTAACCAACTCTTATGCACTCCATACCTGGGAAGCAAACCAACCACTTGGACATTTGCCAAACAGTTGGTTGCTTTGTCCAACAGGGAATCCCATTCCCTTTGTAAACTCATTGTTGTTATTATGGCCTACATCGTTAGTTCCCACCCACAAAGTAATTTCATCCTCTTTATTAAATACCCCTTTCTTTTCAGCAACCCTATTTACATCTCTCACCCGAGCCCCTGACAAACAACATCTAGCCACCTTACGTCTAACTCTGCCTATTGAGTTTCCCACCTCACGCACCATTGAATCTCCCAAAATTATACCCTTAGTTTCCCAGTCTGTCACCTTAGCAATAGCTTTCCCCTTTACCTCTGGAATTTTCCCACTATCTAACACACAGCTAATGCCCACCTCCTTTTTACTAACTTCCCCCTTTCCCTCTGGAGTGTTTACCCCATCTACACTCCTACAGCCTAATGCTAACTCACCCTCCAAAGTAAGCATCCTAACTCTGATTTCTGAGAGTTCAACACAGTTAGTGCAAATGAAATCCTTCTCAGACTCATCCTTCCCCTTAAACAAGCAGAACATCTGACATAGGTCACAAGAAATCCCATTGTCCCCTTTACCACTTTTAACCTCCTTCATTATGCATATAACCCCCATTCTAGCTCAAAATGATACACTTAAAAGTCAATATAAAAATGCAAAATTGACGATTGTACGGGACGATTTTTTTCGGGGTGGAAAAATAGGACAACCCTGTCCAAGGGTGATAGCACACCCCGTCATATATTACAAGCAGCTCCCTCCTAAATGAGATCAAAACCTTGTCAAATGAATCTACCCCCCCCCCCCCCCCCCCCAATTTTTCCATGCCACAATTAGCACCATGAATTATATTCCCTCAAATTTTCTTCAAAAGTCATATTTCATTGGGCAGACAGGCTGATCACATCAAACTTTGAACATATGATATTACAGCTATAAATAGTTGGAAAAAAGACACACACGCATGTAGTGTGAGGTGGAAGAGTGCTCTGATAAAAAGTTGAACTCATTAGATATTATTGTTTTTTTTGAAACTGACCAACAAACTCAAAACAGTATAAACCCTATCAGTGAACGAACTCTGTCAATCCCTTGAATTACAGGGATACCAGTAATTAACATTGTATAGGGGTGTAAATTGGATGTAAATAATAAGTGTCCCAGAGAACTTTTTCTCATGAAGTGTTCTTCCAACAGAATTGGAATTTCGGTAAGTGCCTCAAGGGACACAGTGCGCCTTTCCGCAAATACATGTGTTCAATTTTCTTTGATGACCCGCCCATGCTTTTTTTTATTGAACATCTATTGTAAACTCGGAAAACAAGACCACAATGCAGTAGGATTATTGGAGGGCAGTTTTGTTGCTCTGGGGAGTGGGGAGCAGATCAAAAATTTTGGCAAAGTGACTTGTTCACTTAGCCATTCCAAGAAGTCCCACTAAGAGCCAGGACCTTATTATAATACTGTATTTCTGCTAACAGCTGCGTTTCTTGGAATCAGAGCTGGTCCCAGAAGCTGAAATGTTCTCTGGTTTCATTCCTTTATGTTGAACAACCAATGTGATGGAAGCAAAAAATTTTCAGATTCCCTTGTCTTTTGCTAAAATATTTTAAAAACTGCTTTTTACAAGAAAAGCTGTGTCTGTGTTGAGATAAGTACCACTATACTCCACACTATAATCAAGGGAGATTTAATAATTTAATCATAGAAAATGGGGGTAGGGTTATTAAAAAAATGTCCGTAATGAGGGGGTGTACGTTCGGACGAGATTTTCACTGTATATGCTTCATAATATGCTGTTAAATATAAAACTAAAAAATTAATAGTCTTTAGCGGCTATTAATTGTTTAGTGGCAAATCAAATATAGATGTAACTGAAAATTTCTATATACCTCATGTTTCATGTATAAGAGATTCAGTAAGTTGACTTGGTCACAGAGGTGCATAAATCTTCAACTACGTGTTTGATAAACAATAGAGGTTTAGCAGTAACTCGTTCAAACTAACATTCCACTTAAACAAAATGCCCAGTTCCAGCTTTTAAAATAAAAACTTATTTGTTAGAATTTGTTATGCTATTTTATTATGACGATCAAAAGACTCAAGAAAAATTGCGTTACTGAAAACTTATTGCCCCCTCCCCTGTCCCCCCAACATGAATGAAATTTTGGCAAGTACTATAAATTGTTGAAATTTGCTAAGTTTTGGCCCCTATTACTCGTTAATTGGGTCCTATATAAACTTTGACAAAATTTCTGCTAGCATAAATCTCTGCTAGTTGTGAGATTTTTCTTAATGTGTAACGAGTAGGAAGCTGGGGCACACTGCTGATAACTGGGTCCCCCATTTCAGATCCTACTCATTTTACGTGCCCCCCCCCCCCTCTCTGCACTCAGGGACAGTTTACTGTGAATAGGAAAATTAGACAGCGGCCTCCGCTATTCAAAGTCCCCAAATCGCTAAAACGGTTTTAGCAAATGGAAAAAAACTAATGTTTAGCCCAGCGGGGGGGGGGGGGGGGGGTGGGAACAAGATTCTTTTCCATGTCCTTCAAGGTTTCATGAAATTTTAAATCTTGAACCACAGGTTGTTGTTGTTGCTTGTCCCACTTGGCAGACAGAAACATCATACCAAGTCCATGAAGCCGTGCGAACAAAGTCCCTCCAAAAACAGCAGAAGGGTCAGCTGAAGATACAGCTGATTCAGGTCACAGCCGATGCAAGAGAAAATATAGGCGGGGAGCAGCCTGAGTCAAATTGCATTTTGGGCACAAGGGGAAAACCTTAATACCAGCCACATGTCGCTGTGCTCGAGTGTGTCCACTTCTCAGTCGGGCTAGGACGGTTTGATGTTCTCTACTACTTGCCCGAAGTAAAGCAGCTCCAGAGCAGGATGCTTTGTACCATTCGTGTATAGGGGCCTGTCTCCAAGAGGAACTGATGCTTTGCTTAACACTCTGAAAAAGAAAGGCATCCGAGGAGAAATCTCTTAGCTCTCCTGACGAGCCAGCCCATCAGCAATCTCATTTCCAAATACATCAACATGTGACGGTGTCCATTGAAAAGTAATGGTGAGACATTTACTCAAGTGTTTTAGATGTTGGATTATGTTCAGAGTCGTTTTGTCACCTTGTCTCCACCATTCAGACAGATGCTGAATAGAGCTTCGGCTATCACTCAAGATCCAAATATCAGTACTGACACTCTCTGTGACGCAATAATTCAGAGCCTCCTCAATAGCTAGAAGTTTGGCCCTGAAGACAGAGAAAAAATTGGGGTTTTTAATACAAATCTTAATGCCGTTTCCTTCCCTGATATAAACACCGCTACCGGAGATAGCGCCCTCACCCCTGCTACCTTCGGTATATATTTGTAATGCATCACATGGGATTTGGTGAATAACCTCCAAAACAAGTTGTCTAAGATACTCCGTGTGTTTTGAGCTCTTGTTGGTGTACGAGCACAAGTGAGGTTTGAAGAAAACTCGTTCATATGATGGGGGCAGCATACAGACCACAAGTCAGTGAAAAATATTCAACTTCATTAAAAAGGAAACCCTCGCTTTCAGCAAAGCTAAGTGGACTCTGTCTCTTATAGGCTATGGGACAAAGGCATAAAAGATGCTTAAAAACATGGTTTAGTTTGCCAACTTCGGGGACTACAAAAAGTGATATTTTTCTGAATCCTTAGTGTCTACAGATGAAAAAAAACCCAATGTTCACAAAAAAAGTGTCTCATAATTTTTTTACAGACCATTAGAGATACATGAAAAGGAGTGAAACTGACAAGCAAGGGGCAGACAAATTTTTAATACATAAAAAATATTATACATGTACATTTAAAATATTATGCATGTACGTTAAAAACATAATGCATGTAGGGGAAAGTGGGGTAAAACCGGGACCCTATGGTTTGCAGGCTTCCAGAAATCAGTTTTTAGCATAAAGGAACAAAATTTTATAAAAGTATGCACTACTTATCTATTAATGCAACCACAGTTTCAAAACCATGAGTGGTTTTTTTTATTAATTTTTATTAATTTTTTTGTAAAAAAAGTCATTTTACCCGGTTTACCTCACTAGTGGGGTAAAACCGAGTAGACATGTAATTGCTATAGGAAAATAAACTTTTTAAATGTTTCCACAGAATTCTAGTTTTATTTAGTGACATATGCTAACTATTGTCATAACATACTGGAATAAGTATAAAAGACGCATATTGATGAGTTGACAGTAAATTTAATTGTCTTTTTACCTTTAATTTTTTGCTGTAATATGAGGCCTATTGACACCAGTCGCAAGTAAAATAGTTATCTTCCTCTTCGGCCTCAGAGCAGCTTTCATGGGGCCCAACGACGACATTGGATGTATTGGATCCATCCCTCACCACCCTTGGAGTTGGAATAAAGCTCATTGCAGTAAATGCAGGCAGTATTGTAATTCTCTTTACTGGACTCTTCCCTCATATGCTCCTTCGGTTTTTCTTTTCTTGGACGCTTTATTTTCTGTCTGTTCCTTTTTGGCATCTTTATAATGTTGTCTTTTCTTTGATTTGTTTATCTTTCTTTCAGGTTTTTTTCCTTCCGTCCATATCTTCTTTCCACCATTTTTCTTTTCTTCTAATGTTGCCTGAAGATGAAGCTTGTATGGGGAGTCCGTCAAAATTACAGTTTTTCCTTTTCTCTTGTCCTCTTTCGGCTGCATCTTGCTCTCAGTGTCAGTGTATGGGAGTAGTACCCGGTTTGGCCCCTTGGTTAGTACCCGGTTTTGCCCCGCACATACAGCTTTCATAAAAAATGCCGTCATATGACTATACAGAACACTACAATTACTTAGAATCTTAATGACGGTAATGAAATGTTGTACAAAGAGCCTTTACTCATGCCTTTACTCTAAGAACTCTTCAGAGAAAACATGCCTTTACTCTTGCAGAAACAGGATTGTAGTATAATCGGTCTAGTTTTGTTCAAAAATTTTAAGCAAAAACCACTCACAGAATTTTCTTCACAGGAACGAAAAAAGCGAGTCTAGTGCGTTCAAATTTAATGGCCACTGCTTTTTCATCAAGGTGGAAGGTAATTCCTCTTTTGTCCACATGATTGCAGCTCTTACAGGGGCTAAAAGGGGGTACCCGGTTTGCTCCCCACTTCCCGCTTTTACCCCACTTTCCACTACATCAAAAAATAGTTTTTTTCAAGAAGCAAACTCGTTATTCTGAAGTATCATCGTCAGAATCACTGAATTCATCTATCCTGTTTTTGCGTGTGGAGTTATTTTCCTCCTGAGAGTTTATACAGCTACAGTCAATAGAGGAAAATTATGTGCATGAAAAATTTTACGTCTTGCATGTACTACATCTCTTCGAAGAACACAGAGTTTTCGGGCATGCAAAGGGGACTAGTTTTTGAACATTATCTGATGCAATGGGAATAGTGCTCCATTGTACTTCGATACTGCTCGCATTTTAGTCCACCCAATGTTCTGATGAATTGCGAGCATTGATTAAATCAGTTGTGCTCAACCTATAGCCCGCGGATCAAATCTGGTCCATTAAGCTGACCCATGTGCCAAGTCGTTGTATTCAGTGTTAAAAACCGAAAAATATATTCTGGAACCTTCGAAAACTAATAGCAATCTTCTTTCGGTGTTATGAATTTTGAAGTCAAGTAGTTATAAATTGATTTCTGAAATACAGATGCAATAAAATAAGCATGTAGTAATAATAGCAGCAATTTTGGTTTGTAATTGTCTTTCGTTTCCCTTGTTTTCCCATGTTATCTAGAAAAACTTAAATCATAAAAATTTGATATTTGTTCTGGCCCACGAGATTCCTATTAATGTGAATTGTAGCCCGCAGGTAAAAAAAGGTTATTCATCCCTGGCTTAAGTTATTCAAGCATCAGCAATGAATATTTGCTTGATAGTGCACAAACGAGGGGATATGGTAGGAGTCGGTGTCAGGTTCCTTTTCCCTCCAGCTTCATAGCCCTGGTAAAAACATTTGCGCTTTAAATTCATTTCATTTTGATTCAGTCATATTTATCTCCAACTTTCGTCAATGTTAAGTCTACGAGATATGGTATTTCTATATTTATTCATAACTTTCTTTTCTATTTCTTGTCACCAAAAACTGAAAATGTATTCAGAATCTACTCCCTTTTTTTCAATTTTTGACGACATAAAATAATTTTTCAGGTTGTCGTTAATGTTAAAAAATAATAACTGTCGAAAAAATGCCCTTAAAATCGCTAATTTAAAAAAAAAAAAAAATCTTTTGTAAAAATGTTCCTCATCAAGAGCTTTTTCCAACAAAGTTTTTCTTAAACAAATCCGCCTTTAAGTTCGCATTTTATATTTGCCTTTAATTTTTTCTGCAATCGCTGATATCAAGTGTTTTGAACAGCTCAATGTTGAACGAAAAATTATTCGAATAAAAAAAATGAAATACCTGAATGAGGTGTCATCAGGGAGATCCTTAAAAAAAAAGTTTGAATCGAACGATTTGTTCAAAAGTTTTTTTTTTTGGGGGGGGGGGTCGGAGCACATACGTCGACCTACAGACACATATTTTCCCCACCTCAAACCCCTACTTTCGAATTTGACATTAATTTAATTATTTCATCTATTTTTTGACATTTTTTTTTTACTAAGCAATATTTTTACGATACATTAACCTTAGCTCGTTATATAAACCAACTTTCATGTCCTTATTTATTTTATTTTACTTTGACGAGAAAGTAGGCTATAAATGAACTCAAAATATCGTCTGTAATCAAAAAGCAATGTTATTAAAAAAGGAAAAGATAAAACATCGTGATATGAAAGTGAAATATATTTTTAATTTTTAGTTTATCGTCTGCTAATCGTATGCTAATTAAAATTTTATAATATTTTTTAGACATGTATTGACATTTGCTAGAGTTGTTTATGTTCTTATGATTTTGTAGGTCAATTATTGCTATTCGGTGATTCATTAATAACTTTTTTGTGAAGTAAAGTGCATTCTAATTTTTTGTACTTAACAATGTCTATGTGCACTGGCCCTAGTGAAATAAACGAAATCTTGAGATTAAGGTCATTCAGAGCTGCGGATTGATACAATTTTTTATTTCCTTTTAGTTACATAATTACTAAACAAAAGTAAGTAGTTTAAAACGTATTAATATATTTTGCAACGAAAAATTGAGTAAAACAGCAAAATTTCCGTCGAAAAACTGTTTATTTAATTTTTAGATTATAAATATTGTGTTTAATAGCGTCATCTAGAGACAAAATTTTTTGTGTAAGTGCCAACAGTCCACGGAACATAGTTCCTATTTCAATTACTAATTAAAACTTAATGAGACAGTTCCAACGTGTGAACATTGTATTTTTCTATTGAGTTCGTCACTTATAATATATTTCAATCAAGTTCACGTAGTCCCTAAGATTGGTAAACGAACTTGAACGATATTGCACTTGGCCCACAGACTATTAAGCAGTGGCTTAGCTAAGGAGGGGGCGGTCCGCCCCGGGCGGCACTTTTCTAGGGGCGGCAAACTGACCCTTTTGATATGGAAAAAATAAATGTATTTTCCAGATAAGGAAATTATGGTTTTAATCTGTTACTGCAGGCAAAAATAATCTTAAAGCACTCAAAAGGACAAAATAACTTTTCTGGGGCAATAAGTATTCCTGTAGTTTTCAATAATTCCAAGAAAGTGACACCACAAACGAAGAAAAGTGCGGCTCAAGTCATTTCAAACCAAACTTTCCCAGAAAATTATGCGTGTTAAAACACTCAAATTTATGAATGAAAGCTTGATAATAAGAAATTCTCCACCTTTGAGCCACACTTTTCTTCGTTTGTGGTGGCATATTATTGGAAGAATTGAAAACTAAAGGAATACTTAAATATTCCATTCTAACCCAGAAAAGTTATTTTGTCTCTTTGTGTCTCTCATTATGAAAAGTGCATAGTAGTTTTTAAAAAATCTGTTACTTAGACTATTGTAGAGGTTAACTTCAGGAAGACGAAAACAATGAACTTTTCAAATTTTTGTTATAAAAAAAAGCTAAAACAGGATTTAAAGAGAACTTCGTGAAAGCCTACTCGTAAAACAAAAACTTTTTTTTTAAATTCAGAAAAATGATGACAAGAGTAAGAAAAAGAGGGAGAGGTGTAAAATGTTGTAATGTATAAATTGTTTTTTTAGTGTACACTAAAAAAACAATTTATTGCTTATCACACTTTATATGTTTTAGAGTTTGTTTTAATTTCCTTTTCTTCACAAGAAATCTCTTCTTCAAACGAAATACAAGGAATTTCCGTTTTCTCGCTTTTGAGAGTAGATAATCTATCCGACAATTTCGGATATGGAAGGTAAGCGAATTTCATTTTTTAACGTTTGGTTTGAACCCTCTACTTATACATAGTCCAAAATACGTTTTAAAGAATTCGGTTTCAAATAATTCCAGTTAAAAACCTCTCCCACCCCCACTCTGTAATCTAACAGTACAAAAACGTTTTAAGGCAGTAGAGCGCTTTAATATCTCATCCCTTTTCCTTATATCCAAAGATAGTTTAGAAATGCGTTTTTAGACCTCAATGTTGAAAACATTCTGAACCGAGTCCATTCCCCTGCCGTTTCCTCTAACATAGCAAACACAGCCAAAATATATATATTTAGGCCTTTAATTCTGAAAACTTTCCTGGAGAAAACTCTCACTTCTAAAGTCTCAACATCTAGCCTAAAATTACGTTTTTAAAGCTTCGATACTTCAATATCAATTTGTGAAAACAGCATTTGAACATTCAGTGTATTTGATCCCCTAACGTGATCAAATATAGCCTAAAATACGTTTTTAGGACTTTAATTTTGGAAATTTTCCGAGCGAGATATCTTAATCTCCTTTCTCCTAATGCCTCCAAAAATTAAAACTGCGTTTTGAAAACTTTAATTTTGAAAAATTTCCTAAGGAAAAACTCTTTATCCCTTTTCCTAACTTCCCCAAAGGTAGCCCAAAATTTTCTTTCTTAGAAATGCGTGAGTAGGAGAGCTCGCTAACCCTTCCTTCTGGCAGAAAAAATGATTTGAGAGGAAACACCTCCCTCTGTCCTCTCTCCCTCCTAACATTATAAAACAAAGCCCAAAGTCGGACGTCAATTACTGAAATTTTTCAGAAGAGGCTGGCTTCACAGCATTTTTTATGCCATTAGGGAACCTCTCAACGACGTCACCAAAAAACAGCCTAGAATTGCGTTTTTGCGAAAAACTTCCAAAGAACCCAAACCTTCCCTTTCAACCAAGCCACCAAAGATACCCAAAAATTGATTTCAATTTTAAAAACATTTCAGTGAAAAAACCTCACATCCCTCTCTCCCCTCATGCCTACAACTGCGATAGAATACGGGTGCCGCATTGAGTATCCGACCATTCCCGATTTCCTTGACTTCTCCTAAGTAGCCTAAGTAAGCTGCATTTTATAATTTCGTAAAATTTCCTTTCGTTGCCCCTTGATTCCCTAACGTCAACAAAGAAACACTAAAAGAGACTAATTCTGAAAAAAATCAGCAGCAAACCCAAAGGGCTCTTTCTAATAACTTTATTAAAATTGCAGTTTTTGACTTAAATTTAGCAATTTTCTCCAAGTGTGGGCCCTTATCCCCCTTATTTTTTTTTCTTTTGAAAAATATAGAGAATAATTAAGTCTTATTTTTTCTTCAATTAAATTTCTAGTTTTAATTTAAATACCTTTGACGGTTTTATGTATTAGCTATTTCACAACCAAAGGGCGGCAAAATGAGGAACCGCCCCGGGC